>NW_028225179.1:43687161-43797037 GCF_052327205.1 Somniosus microcephalus
GCTCCATGGCCCTCTGCCAAATTGCTGGAGCCGATGCCACTCCAAAAACCAGCCTATTGTACCGGTACAACCCTCGATGCGTGTTGATCGTGAGTTATTGGCGTGACTCTTCCTCAACCTCCATCTGCAAGTACGCCTGCGCCAGGTCTATCTTGGTGAAGTGTTTCCCGCCAGACAATGAAGCGAAAATATCCTCAATCCGTGGAAGCGGATACTGCACTGTGTGAAGCACCGATTAACGGTGATTTTGAAGTCTCCACAGATGCGAACCTTCCCTGGATCTCCTGGCTTGTTGCTCGCAGGACGTTTCATAACGGGAACAATGGGCGTAGCCCACTCACTCCAATCTACCTTAGACAGTACACCTGAATGTTCTAGTGCTTCCAGTTCCGCTTCAACAGTAGGTTGTATTGCATAGGGTACCGGTCTGGCTTTAAAAAATTTTGGTTGTGCATGTTCATCAATCTTGATGTTTGCCGTAAGTCCTCTCAGTGTCCCCAGTCCCTGCTGGAACACCTCTTTAGCATCATCCAATATTCTGGACAATCGTTTAGGTTTGACATCTGTTTCCCCGGAATCTACCGTTAGTGCCTTCAAGGAGTGCCAGTCCATATTCATTTTCCTAATCCACTCCCATCCTAGTAGTGGTGGACCTCCTTCAGGTAGCACATATAAGTCCATTACTTGGCTTTCTTCGCCCTTGTAGACCACTTCTACCTCTATTTTTCCAATGGGGTACACTCTTTGCCCCGTGTATGTTTTCAATATAATCTCCATATCCTGTAGGGGAATATGTTGGAATAACCTTCTGTAATCTTTCTTATTCATGACCATCAATGCCGACCCAGTGTCCAATTCCATTTTTACTTGGACTGCTGCTATCTGAAGAGTGACCCAAATTGTCTGGAGATCTGCATCCTTACCAACGCTGTGTACTCTTAAGCTATCCAGTTCATTACTGCTAGCGCCTGAATCTGACTTCTGTTCAGTCAAACTGTTCTTTGTCACCTTGTGTACCTTTGCGTATTTTCCTTGCGGTGACTTTTTGTTGCTGGTCTTCTTTCCTGACCGGCATACTTTAGCTATGTGGCCAAGCCTGCCACACGTTCTGCATTCTTGGTTTTTAAACCAACACTGGTTCTGATCGTGTGTTGTCTTTCCACAACGATAACATTTGACAGAACTCAAACCCAATTTGTTTGTACCGAGTTCCGGTGACCGTAGCTGCATTACTGCCGTGCCTCTCGCTGCGGCTTTGTGTGCTGCTGCCATAGTGACCGCCTTCTCAAGCGTCAGCTCATTCTCCTCGAGCAGTCGCTTTTGTGTATCCTGTTTAAATAAACCACACCCAAATTTATCTCGTAGTGCCTCTGTCAGTCCCGTTCCAAACTGACAATATTTTGCTAGCTTACGTAATTCCATCAAATATTCAGCATTGCTTTCATTCTGCAGCTGCCTTCTGTCATAAAATTTAAATCATTCCACTAGCATCAGCGGCGTGGGGTTTAGATGATTTTTCAGGACAGTAACAATCTCATCGAACGTCTTATCCGCCGGTTCATCTGGTGATAACAGGTGTTTCAATTGCCCGTATGTCTTCGCACCCATTAAATTTAATAATGTTAGTGCTTTATCTGCATCAGAATTTTATTTGCCTTACAATAATTTTGTATGCGTTCTACATACATGGCCCAATCTTCGATGTCACTATCAAAGGTATTAATGTTCCCATGTTTAGGCATCGTTGCAATTTATTGTATTTTTATGTTATCCAAGGTGGCGGCTTCCCGCTCTTGTTGTCGTCCTCCGCCCACAAAATGGCGGTTTTCCCGCGCTTGGCGGTCTTCAACCGTCCCCCGACGCTGTCTCCGCTTCACCGCGGCTCTCGCGCCTTCAGTTTCCCCAGACGCTGCGCCTTTTAGCCCGAATGCGGCCCTTATGCCCTTATCTCCGGTCTCGCGATCGATCTCACCGCCCTTATTCCTCCGTCTTCCCAGCCCCATCTGTACAGCCAACGCGGTTGATTTCTGTCGCTTCGCTGCCCGGCTTACCCACCACCGAGGTAGAAAAGAAGAAAGCTGACAGTCGCTGATGGAGGCTTCGAGGTCAGGATGTCTTCTGCACTCCGGTTTCTCGATGCCTGCCGCTCGATGTATCTTCCAGTAGGGTGATGAGGGTGGAAACCTCTCTTCGACGTCCTGTCTTGTGGACGAAGCCGCCGTGGAAATAACTGCCGCAGGGTAAGAATCGGACTCGTCGCCACTGTTAGGTCTGTGTGTTATAGTGATAATTACTACACAGACTACAAGAGTAAATTCAACAGGTCTTTACTGGTTGGAGGTAGGGACTATACTGAATACAATATTAATACACAGTGCTTATATACCGGTGTGGTCACCACCGGTATTATGTATACAGCAGCCAGAGAAAGTAGTACATCTCTTAAGGTGGAACAGGCTTAAGTTCTCTTAAGGTGGAACAGGTTACATACACCACAAGAGAGACTGGGAGTGTGAGAGAGAGAGAGAGAGAGTCTGGGAGTCTGAGAGAGAGTGGGAGTGTGTGAGAGAGAGAGAGAGACTGGGAGTGAGAGAGAGAGAGAGACTGGGAGTGTGAGAGAGAGAGAGAGAGAGACTGGGAGTGTGTGAGAGAGAGAGGGAGTGTGAGTGAGAGAGAGAGAGAGTGGGAGTTTGAGAGAGAGAGAGAGAGAGGAGTGTGGAGAGAGAGAGAGCGAGAGAGAGAGACTGGGAGTGTGTGAGAGAGAGAGAGACTGGGAGTGTGAGAGAGAGAGAGACTGGGAGTGAGAGAGAGAGAGAGAGACTGGGAGTGAGAGAGAGAGAGAGAGGCTGGGAGTGAGAGAGAGAGAGAGAGAGAGAGACAGGGAGTGAGAGAGAGAGAGAGAGAGACTGGGAGTGTGTGAGAGAGAGAGAGAGAGAGACTGGGAGTGAGAGCGAGAGAGAGAGAGATTGGGAGTGAGCGAGAGAGAGAGAGACTGGGAATGTGAGAGAGAGAGTGACTGGGAGTGTGAAAGAGAGAGAGAGAGAGAGACTGGGCGTGGGAGTGAGAGAGAGAGAGAACTGGGAGCGAGAGAGAGAGAGAGAGACTGGGAGTGTGAGAGAGAGTGAGAGAGAGAGAGTGGGAGTGTGTGAGAGAGAGACTGGGAGTATGAGAGAGAGAGAGAGAGAGTGGGAGTGTGAGAGAGAGAGAGTGGGAGTGTGTGAGAGAGAGAGAGAGTGGGAGTGTGTGTGAGAGAGAGAGAGAGGGAGAGTGGGAGTGAGTGTGAGAGAGAGAGAGAGAGAGAGAGACTGGGAGTGTGTGAGAGAGAGAGAGATTGGGAGTGTGAGAGAGAGAGACTGGGAGTGTGTTGAGAGAGAGAGAGAGACTGGGAGTGTGAGAGAGAGAGAGAGTGGGAGTGTGTGAGAGAGAAAGAGAGAGTGGGAGTGTGTGAGAGACAGAGAGAGAGAGAGGCTGGGAGTGTGTGAGAGAGAGAGACTTGAGTGTGAGAGAGAGAGACTGGGAGTGAGAGAGAGAGAGACTGGGAGTGTGAGAGAGAGAGACTGGGAGTGAGAGAGAGAGAGAGAGAGAGAGAAGAGACTGGGAGTGAGAGAGAGACTGGGAGTGAGAGAGAGAGAGAGAGAGAGAGTGTGAGAGAGAGAGAGACTGGGAGTGTGAGAGAGAGAGAGAGACGGGGGAGTGTGTGAGAGAGAGATTGGGAGTGTGAGAGAGAGAGAGAGACGGAGTGTGAGAGAGAGAGAGACTGGGAGTGAGAGAGAGAGAGGTTGGGAGTGTGAGAGAGAGAGAGAGATTAGGAGTGTGAGAGAGACAGAGAGATTGGGAATGTGAGAGAGAGAGAGAGAGACTGGGAGTGAGAGAGAGACTGGGAGTGAGAGAGAGAGAGAGAGAGTGTGAAGAGATGAGAGACTGGGAGTGTGAGAGAGAGAGTGGTGAGAGGGAGAGAGAGAGAGAGAGACTGGGAGTGTGAGAGTGAGAGAGAGACTGGGAGTGTGTGAGGGAGAGAGAGATTGGGAGTGTGAGAGAGAGAGAGATTGGGAGTGTGAGAGAGAGAGAGAGAGAGAGAGTGGAGTGTGTGTGTGTGAGAGAGAGAGAGAGAGAGAGAGCTTCAGCATAGCAGTGAATGCACTAAAAGAAAAAGCCCGAAGAGCCCTATATGCAATAAAAAGAAAATTCTACAACATCCAAATCCCAATCAAAATCTGGCTCAAAATATTTGACAGCATAATCCTGCCCATTGCACTGTACGGTAGTGAAGTATGGGGCCCGCTAAATCACCAAAGCTACACTAAATGGGGAAAAACATACAATAGAAGCCCTACATGCAGAATTCTGCCGAAGCATCCTTCGCACCCAAAGGGAAAACGCCAACAAATGCATGCAGAGCCGAACTAGGCAGATACCTCACTGATAATAAACATCCAAAAAACGAGCACTAAACTTCCTAAATCACCTCAAATCTAGCTCCCCAGACACCCTTCATTTCAAAGCCTTTTCAGACCCAAGAGCTAAACCCAGAAAAGAGTCCCCTGAGTCAGCTGCTACGGAAACTAAGTACTCAGCCGGACCCTGACCAGCCCCAGACCAACACAGCCGCCCAAACACCAATCCGAGTGAACCAAATCATTAAAAAATGCAAAGAAACCTACCTGGAACATTGGAACCAAAATAACCGAAAGCCAAAGCAGATTAGAATGTTACCGGGCCCTAAAAAGAGAATATAAACTGGCAGACTACCTCACGACCATCAGAGACACAAAACAGAGACAGACCCTCACCAGGTACAGACTAAGCGACCACCAACTGGAAATTGAAAAAGGCAGATACAAGAAATCCTGGCAGCCTAGAGAGAATAGAATATGCGATCAATGTCTGGCTGGCGAGGTTGAAACAGAAATGCATTTCCTCCTAAAAATGCGAAAAATTCAACACATCAAGAAACATATTATTCAACAAGCTAAGCCAAACAACCCCAGATTTCAAGGAATTGGATGATCTGTCAAAATTGAGATTAGTCCTAGGAGAAGGAGACAGACCATACCTTGGGGCCAAATATGTAACAACATGTCACAACCTGAGGACTGTTTAAAATTAAGACTGTTTTAAAATTAATATTGAACGTACCCAAATGAAGTACAAAGACTGTTTAAAATTAATGTTGTTTAAAAGTAATATTGTATGTACCCAAACAAATGTCAAATCGATTGACACCTACAGAATGTTGGAAAACTGTACCTTTTTTGCTATGTAAGCTTTGGCAATATGGTTCTCTGTAAACTTTCATGCCAATAAAGCATTTTAATTGGAATTGGAATTGGAATTGGAGAGAGACTGGGAGTTTGAGAGAGAGAGACTTGGAGTGTGAGAGAGAGAGAGACTGGGAGTGTGAGAGAGAGAGAGAGACTGGGAGTGTGAGAGAGAGAGAGAGTGGGAGTGTGAGAGAGAGAGAGAGAGTGGGAGTGTGTGAGAGAGAGAGAGAGAGACTGGGAGTGTGAGAGAGAGAGAGAGACTTGGAGTGTGAGAGAGAGAGAGAGACTGGGAGTGAGAGAGAGACTGGGAGTGTGAGAGAGAGAGACTGGGAGTGAGAGAGAGAGAGAGAGACTGGGTGTGTGAGAGAGAGAGAGAGAGTGGGAGTGTGAGAGAGAGAGAGAGAGGAGACTGGAGTGAGAGAGAGACTGGAAGTGAGAGAGAGAGAGAGAGAGAGAGATTGTGAGAGAGAGAGAGAGACTGGGAGTGTGAGAGAGAGAGAGAGACTGGGAGTGTGTGAGAGAGAGAGATTGCGAGTGTGAGAGAGAGAGAGAGACTGGGAGTGTGAGAGAGAGAGAGACTGGGCGTGAGAGAGAGAGAGATTGGGAGTGTGAGAGAGAGAGAGATTAGGAGTGTGTGAGAGAGAGAGAGATTGGGAATGTGAGAGAGAGAGAGAGAGACTGGAAGTGAGAGAGAGACTGGGAGTGAGAGAGAGAGAGAGAGTGTGAGAGAGAGAGAGAGACTGGGGGTGTGAGAGAGAGAGAGTGTGAGAGGGAGAGAGAGAGAGAGAGACTGGGAGTGTGAGAGAGAGAGAGAGACTGGGAGTGTGTGAGAGAGAGAGAGATTGGGAGTGTGAGAGAGAGAGAGATTGGGAGTGTGAGTGAGAGAGAGAGAGACTGGGAGTGTGAGAGAGAGAGAGACTGGGAGTTGTGAGAGAGAGATTGGGAGTGTGAGAGAGAGATTGGGAGTGTGAGAGAGAGAGAGACTGGGAGTGTGAGAGAGAGAGACTGGGAGTGTGAGAGAGAGAGAGATTTGAGAGTGTGAGAGAGAGAGAGATTGGGAGTGTGTGTGAGAGAGAGAGAGAGACTGGGGTGTTGAGAGAGAGAGAGTGGGAGTGTGTGTGAGAGAGAGAGAGAGTGGGAGTGTGTGAGAGAGAGAGAGAGAGACTGGGAGTGTGTGAGAGAGAGAGACTTGGAGTGTGAGAGAGAGAGAGAGACGGAGTGAGAGAGAGAGAGACTGGGAGTGTGAGAGAGAGAGAGACTGGGAGTGAGAGAGAGAGAGAGAGAGAGACTGGGTGTGTGTGAGAGAGAGAGAGAGAGTGGGAGTGTGAGAGAGAGAGAGAGAGACTGGGAGTGAGAGAGAGACTGGGAGTGAGAGAGAGAGATAGAGAGAGAGTGTGAGAGAGAGAGAGAGACTGGGAGTGTGAGAGACGAGAGAGAGACTGGGAGCGTTGTGAGAGCGAGAGATTGGGAGTGTGAGAGAGAGAGAGACTGGGAGTGTGAGAGAGAGAGACTGGGAGTGAGAGAGAGAGAGATTGGGAGTGTGAGAGAGAGAGAGATTAGGAGTGTGAGAGAGAGAGAGCAGATTGGGAATGTGAGAGAGAGAGAGAGACTGGGAGTGAGAGAGAGACTGGGAGTGAGAGAGAGAGAGAGAGTGTGAGAGAGAGAGAGTGTGAGAGGGAGAGAGAGAGAGAGAGAGACTGGGAGTGTGAGAGAGAGAGAGAGAGACTTGGAGTGTGTGAGAGAGAGAGATTGGGAGTGTGAGAGAGAGAGAGATTGGGAGTGTGAGAGAGAGAGAGAGACTGGAGTGTGAGAGAGAGAGAGACTGGAGTGAGAGAGAGAGAGATTGGGAGTGTGAGAGAGAGAGAGACTGGGAGTGTGAGAGAGAGAGAGACTGGGAGTGTGAGAGAGAGAGATTGAGAGTGTGAGAGAGAGAGAGATTGGGAGTGTGTGTGAGAGAGAGAGAGACTGGGAGTGTGTGAGAGAGAGCTTGGGAGTGTGAGAGAGAGAGAGACTGGGAGTGTGAGAGAGAGAGAGATTGGGAGTGAGAGAGAGAGAGATTGGGAGTGTGAGAGAGAGAGAATGGGAGTGTGAGAGAGAGATTGGGAGTGTGAGAGAGAGAGATTGGGAGTGTGAGAGAGAGATTGGGAGTGTGAGAGAGAGAGAGATTGGGAGTGTGAGAGAGAGATTGGGAATATGAGAGAGAGAGAGATTTTCTTAACAAACATAATATCCTCAGAAAAAAACCAAATAGGCTTTCTTCCAAAACACCGCACCGCCGACCATATCTATACCCTTCACACCCTCATTGAAAAACATATACACCCAAACAAAAATGGGAAAATATTCGCCTGTTTCATCGACTTCAAGAAAGCCTTTGACTCTATATGCACGAAGGGCTCTATTATAAACTTCTTCAATGTGGAATAGGGGGCAAAGTCTATGACCTTATTAAATCAATGTATCTGAAAAACAAATGCGGGGTCAAAATTGGAGACAAACGCACCGATTTCTTCACCCAGAGAAGAGGCGTCCGGCAGGGCTGCAATTTGAGCCCGACCCTGTTCACATATACATAAATGAATTAGCAGACATGCTGGAGCAAAGCGAGTCACCAGGTCCTCCGTCTCCTAGATGGAGAAAGTGAAATCCCTGTTCTATGCGGACGACCTGGTTCTGCTGTCTCCCACAGAACAGGGATTACAGCAACAACTAGACCTACTCGACAAATACTGCCAAAATTGGGCTCTAACAGTAATCTAAAGAAAACCAACATCATGATTTTTTCAAAAAAGGCCCAGATGTCAGGAAAACAAATACCAGTTTACCCTCAATGATACCACTATAGGACACACTATGAGCTACACCTACCTTGGTCTAACTATTACAGCATCAGGGAGCTTCAGCATAGCAGTGAATGCACTAAAAGAAAAAGCCCGAAGAGCCCTATATGCAATAAAAAGAAAATTCTACAACATCCAAATCCCAATCAAAATCTGGCTCAAAATATTTGACAGCATAATCCTGCCCATTGCACTGTACGGTAGTGAAGTATGGGGCCCGCTAAATCACCAAAGCTACACTAAATGGGAAAAACATACAATAGAAGCCCTACATGCAGAATTCTGCCGAAGCATCCTTCGCACCCAAAGGAAAACGCCAACAAATGCATGCAGAGCCGAACTAGGCAGATACCCACTGATAATAAACATCCAAAAACGAGCACTAAACTTCCTAAATCACCTCAAATCTAGCTCCCCAGACACCCTTCATTTCAAAGCCTTTCAGACCCAAGAGCTAAACCCAGAAAAGAGTCCCCTGAGTCAGCTGCTACGGAAACTAAGTACTCAGCCGGACCCTGACCAGCCCCAGACCAACACAGCCGCCCAAACACCAATCCGAGTGAACCAAATCATTAAAAAATGCAAAGAAACCTACCTGGAACATTGGAACAAAATAACCGAAAGCCAAAGCAGATTAGAATGTTACCGGGCCCTAAAAAGAGAATATAAACTGGCAGACTACCTCACGACCATCAGAGACACAAAACAGAGACAGACCCTCACCAGGTACAGACTAAGCGACCACCAACTGGAAATTGAAAAAGGCAGATACAAGAAATCCTGGCAGCCTAGAGAGAATAGAATATGCGATCAATGTCTGGCTGGCGAGGTTGAAACAGAAATGCATTTCCTCCTAAAATGCGAAAAATTCAACACATCAAGAAACATATTATTCAACAAGCTAAGCCAAACAACCCCAGATTTCAAGGAATTGGATGATCTGTCAAAATTGAGATTAGTCCTAGGAGAAGGAGACAGACCATACCTTGGGGCCAAATATGTAACAACATGTCACAACCTGAGGACTGTTTAAAATTAAGACTGTTTAAAATTAATATTGAACGTACCAAATGAAGTACAAAGACTGTTTAAAATTAATATTGTTTAAAAGTAATATTGTATGTACCCAACAAATGTCAAATCGATTGACACCTACAGAATGTTGGAAAACTGTACCTTTTTGCTATGTAAGCTTTGGCAATATGGTTCTCTGTAAACTTTCATGCCAATAAAGCATTTTAATTGGAATTGGAATTGGAATTGGATTGGATTGGGAGTGAGAGAGAGAGAGAGACTGGGAGTGTGTGAGAGAGAGATTGGGAGTGTGAGAGAGAGAGAGACTGGGAGTGTGAGAGAGAGAGAGATTGGGAGTGTGAGAGAGAGAGACTGGGAGTGTGAGAGAGAGAGAGATTGGGAGTGTGAGAGAGAGAGAGATTGGGAGTGTGAGAGAGAGAGAATGGGCGTGTGAGTGAGAGAGAGATTGGGAGTGTGAGAGAGAGAGATTGGAAGTGTGTGAGAGAGAGATTGGGAGTGTGAGAGAGAGAGATTGGGAGTGTGAGAGAGAGATTGGGAATATGAGAGAGAGAGAGATTGGGAGTGTGAGAAAGAGAGAGACTGGGAGTGAGAGAGAGAGATTGGGAGTGTGAGAGAGAGAAAGATTGGGAGTGTGTGAGAGAGAGAGAGATTGGGAGTGTGTGAGAGAGAGAGACTGGGAGTGAGAGAGAGAGAGAGATTGGGAGTGTGAGAGAGAGAGACTGGGACTGAGAGAGAGAGACTGGGAGTGTGAGAGAGAGAGAGAGATTGGGAGTGTGAGAGAGAGAGAGACTGGGAGTGTGAGAGAGAGAGACTGGGAGTGAGAGAGAGAGAGATTGGGAGTGTGAGAGAGAGAGAGATTAGGAGTGTGAGAGAGAGAGAGAGATTGGGAATGTGAGAGAGAGAGAGAGACTGGGAGTGAGAGAGAGACTGGGAGTGAGAGAGAGAGAGAGAGTGTGAGAGAGAGAGAGTGTGAGAGGGAGAGAGAGAGAGAGAGAGACTGGGAGTGTGAGAGAGAGAGAGAGACTTGGAGTGTGTGAGAGAGAGAGATTGGGAGTGTGAGAGAGAGAGAGATTGGGAGTGTGAGAGAGAGAGAGAGACTGGGAGTGTGAGAGAGAGAGAGACTGGGAGTGAGAGAGAGAGAGATTGGGAGTGTGAGAGAGAGAGAGACTGGGAGTGTGAGAGAGAGAGAGACTGGGAGTGTGAGAGAGAGAGATTGAGAGTGTGAGAGAGAGAGAGATTGGGAGTGTGTGTGAGAGAGAGAGAGACCGGGAGTGTGTGAGAGAGAGCTTGGGAGTGTGAGAGAGAGAGAGATTGGGAGTGTGAGAGAGAGAGAGATTGGGAGTGAGAGAGAGAGAAATTGGGAGTGTGAGAGAGAGAGAATGGGAGTGTGAGAGAGAGATTGGGAGTGTGAGAGAGAGAGATTGGGAGTGTGAGAGAGAGATTGGGAGTGTGAGAGAGAGATTGGGAATATGAGAGAGAGAGAGATTGGGAGTGAGAGAGAGAGAGAGACTGGGAGTGTGTGAGAGAGAGATTGGGAGTGTGAGAGAGAGAGAGACTGGGAGTGTGAGAGAGAGAGAGATTGGGAGTGTGAGAGAGAGAGACTGGGAGTGTGAGAGAGAGAGAGATTGGGAGTGTGAGAGAGAGAGAGATTGGGAGTGTGAGAGAGAGAGACTGGGAGTGTGAGAGAGAGAGAGATTGGGAGTGTGAGAGAGAGAGAGATTGGGAGTGTGAGAGAGAGAGAGATTGGGAGTGAGAGAGAGAGAGATTGGAAGTGTGTGAGAGAGAGATTGGGAGTGTGAGAGAGAGAGATTGGGAGTGTGAGAGAGAGATTGGGAATATGAGAGAGAGAGAGATTGGGAGCGTGAGAAAGAGAGAGACTGGGAGTGAGAGAGAGAGATTAGGAGTGTGAGAGAGAGAAAGATTGGGAGTGTGAGAGAGAGAAAGATTGGGAGTATGAGAGAGAGAGAGATTGGGAGTGTGTGAGAGAGAGAGACTGGGAGTGAGAGAGAGAGAGAGATTGGGAGTGTGAGAGAGAGAGACTGGGACTGAGAGAGAGAGACTGGGAGTGTGAGAGAGAGAGAGAGATTGGGAGTGTGAGAGAGAGAGAGATTGGGAGTGTGAGAGAGAGAGAGATTGGGAGTGTGAGAGAGAGAGAGATTGGGAGTGTGAGAGAGAGAAAGATTGGGAGTATGAGAGAGAGAGAGATTGGGAGTGTGAGAGAGAGAGAGATTGGGAGTGTGAGAGACAGAGAGATTGGGAGTGTGAGAGAGAGAGATTGGGTGAGTCAGAGAGAGAGAGATTGGGAGTGTGAGAGAGAGAGAGATTGGGAGTGTGAGAGAGAGAGAGACTGGGAGTGTGAGAGAGAGAGAGATTGGGGGAGTGTGAGAGAGCGAGAGATTGGGAGTGTGAGAGAGAGAGAGATTGGGAGTGTGAGAGAGAGAGAGACTGGGAGTGAGAGAGAGAGAGATTAGGAGTGTGAGAGAGAGAGAGATTGGGAGTGTGAGAGAGAGAGATTGGGAGTGTGAGAGAGAGAGAGATTGGGAGTGAGAGAGAGAGAGAGATTGAGAGTGTGAGAGAGAGAGAGATTGGGAGTGTGAGAGAGATTGGGAGTGAGAGAGAGAGAGAGATTGGGAGTGTGTGAGAGAGACTGGGAGTGTGAGAGAGAGAGTTATTGGGAGTGTGAGAGAGAGAGAGATTGGGAGTGTGAGAGAGAGATTGGGAATATGAGAGAGAGAGAGATTGGGAGTGAGAGAGAGAGAGAGACTGGGAGTGTGTGAGAGAGAGATTGGGAGTGTGAGAGAGAGAGACTGGGAGTGAGAGAGAGAGATTAGGAGTGTGAGAGAGAGAAAGATTGGGAGTGTGAGAGAGAGAAAGATTGGGAGTATGAGAGAGAGAGAGATTGGGAGTGTGTGAGAGAGAGAGACTGGGAGTGAGAGAGAGAGAGAGATTGGGAGTGTGAGAGAGAGAGACTGGGACTGAGAGAGAGAGACTGGGAGTGTGAGAGAGAGAGAGAGATTGGGAGTGTGAGAGAGAGAGAGATTGGGAGTGTGAGAGAGAGAGAGATTGGGAGTGTGAGAGAGAGAAAGATTGGGAGTATGAGAGAGAGAGAGATTGGGAGTGTGAGAGAGAGAGAGATTGGGAGTGTGAGAGACAGAGAGATTGGGAGTGTGAGAGAGAGAGATTGGGTGAGTCAGAGAGAGAGAGATTGGGAGTGTGAGAGAGAGAGAGATTGGGAGTGTGAGAGAGAGAGAGACTGGGAGTGTGAGAGAGAGAGAGATTGGGGGAGTGTGAGAGAGCGAGAGATTGGGAGTGTGAGAGAGAGAGAGATTGGGAGTGTGAGAGAGAGAGAGACTGGGAGTGAGAGAGAGAGAGATTAGGAGTGTGAGAGAGAGAGAGATTGGGAGTGTGAGAGAGAGAGATTGGGAGTGTGAGAGAGAGAGAGATTGGGAGTGAGAGAGAGAGAGAGATTGAGAGTGTGAGAGAGAGAGAGATTGGGAGTGTGAGAGAGATTGGGAGTGAGAGAGAGAGAGTTATTGGGAGTGTGAGAGAGAGAGAGATCGGGAGTGAGAGAGAGAGAGATTGGGAGTGTGAGAGAGAGAGAGATTGGGAGTGTGAGAGAGAGAGCTTGGGGGTGTGAGAGAGAGAGAGATTGGGAGTGTGAGAGAGAGATTGGGAGTGTGAGAGAGAGAGAGATTGGGAGTGTGAGAGAGAGAGATTGAGGGTGTGAGAGAGAGAGAGATTAGGAGTGTGAGAGAGAGAGAGATTGGGAATGTGAGAGAGAGAGAGAGAGACTGGGAGTGAGAGAGAGAGCCTGGGAGTGTGAGAGAGAGAGAGAGATTGGGAGTGTGAGAGAGAGAGAGAGAGACTGGGAGTGAGAGAGAGAGACTGGGAGTGTGAGAGAGAGAGGGAGACTGGGAGTGTGAGAGAGAGAGATTGGGAGTGTGAGAGAGAGAGAGATTGGGAGTGTGAGAGAGAGAGAGATTGGGAGTGTGAGAGACAGAGAGATTGGGAGTGTGAGAGACAGAGATTGGGAGTGTGAGAGAGAGAGAGATTGGGAGTGTGAGAGAGAGAGAGACTGGGAGTGTGAGAGAGAGAGAGATTGGGGGATTGTGAGAGAGCGAGAGATTGGGAGTGTGAGAGAGAGAGAGATTGGGAGTGTGAGAGAGAGAGAGACTGGGAGTGAGAGAGAGAGAGATTTGGAGTGTGAGAGAGAGAGAGATTGGGAGTGTGAGAGAGAGAGATTGGGAGTGTGAGAGAGAGGGATTGGGAGTGTGAGAGAGAGAGAGATTGGGAGTGTGAGAGAGAGAGATTGGGAGTGTGAGAGAGAGAGAGATTGGGAGTGTGTGAGAGAGACTGGGAGTGTGAGAGAGAGAGATTGGGAGTGTGAGAGAGAGAGAGATTGGGAGTGTGAGAGAGAGAGATTGGGGGTGTGAGAGAGAGAGAGATTGGGAGTGTGAGAGAGAGAGTTTGGGAGTGTGAGAGAGAGAGAGATTGGGAGTGTGAGAGAGAGAGATTGGGGGTGTGAGAGAGAGAGAGATTGGGGGTGTGAGAGAGAGAGAGATTGGGAATGTGAGAGAGATTAGAAGTGTGTGAGAGAGAGAGATTGGGAGTGTGAGAGAGAGACATTGGGAGTGTGTGAGAGAGAGAGATTGGGAGTGTGAGAGAGTGAGAGATTGGGAGTGTGAGACAGAGAGAGATTGGGAGTGTGAGAGAGAGAGATTGGGTGTGTGAGAGAGAGATTGGGAGTGTGAGAGAGAGAGATTGGTAGTGTGAGAGAGAGAGATTGGGAGTGTGAGAGAGAGAGAGTTTGGGAGTGTGAGAGAGTGAGATTGGGAGTGTGAGAGAGAGAGATTGGGAGTGTGAGAGAGAGAGAGCCGTCCAAACACCAATCCGAGTGAACCAAATCATTAAAAAATGCAAAGAAACCTACCTGGAACATTGGAACAAAATAACCGAAAGCCAAAGCAGATTAGAATGTTACCGGGCCCTAAAAAGAGAATATAAACTGGCAGAATACCTCACGACCATCAGAGACACAAAACAGCGACAGACCCTCACCAGGTACAGACTAAGCGACCACCAACTGGAAATTGAAAAAGGCAGATACAAGAAATCCTGGCAGCCTCGAGAGAATAGAATATGCGATCAATGTCTGGCCGGCGAGGTTGAAACAGAGAGGCATTTCCTCCTAAAATGCGAAAAATTCAACACATCAAGAGACATATTATTCAACAAGCTAAGCCAAACAACCCCAGATTTCAAGGAATTGGATGACCTGTCAAAATTGAGATTAGTCCTAGGAGAAGGAGACAGACCATACCTTGGGGCCAAATATGTAACAACATGTCACAACCTGAGGACTGTTTAAAATTAAGACTGTTTAAAATTAATATTGAACGTACCAAATGAAGTACAAAGACTGTTTAAAATTAATATTGTTTAAAAGTAATATTGTATGTACCCAACAAATGTCAAATCGATTGACACCTACAGAATGTTGGAAAACTGTACCTTTTTGCTATGTAAGCTTTGGCAATATGGTTCTCTGTAAACTTTCATGCCAATAAAGCATTTGAATTGAATTGAATTGAATTGAGAGATTGGGAGTGTGAGAGAGAGAGATTGTGAGTGTGAGAGAGAGAGAGATTGGGAGTGTGAGAGAGTGAGAGATTGGGAGTATGAGAGAGAGAGATTGGGAGTGTGAGAGAGAGAGATTGGGAGTGTGAGAGAGAGAGAGAGAGATTGGGAGTGTGAGAGAGAAAGAGAGAGACTGGGCCGCCGCGGCCGCTCACCTGATGGCTTTGGGTCGGGCTCTGGGGCGGGGCTGTTGACGCAGCGGGGAGGTTTTGTGCGCGGCAGCTCCCGGCACGGCCCGCCGCGGCCGGTGACCTGGTGGCTTTGGGTCGGGCTCTGGGGCGGGGCTGTTGACGCCACGGGGAAGTTTTGTGCGCGGCGGCTCCCGGCACGGCCCGCCGCGGCCGGTGACCTGGTGGCTTTGGGTCGGGCTCTCGGGCGGGGCTGTTGACGCCGCGGGGAAGTTTTGTGCACGGCGGCTCCCGGCACGGCCCGCAACTCAAGGCCCAGGATTCCCGGGCAGCTAGGCCGCGCCCGACGCCGGCACAGCCGCTCGAAATGGCCGTCAAAGTAGGCGAGCCTCCGGACGAAGGGCAGGGGATCACATCATTTCCTACTGTTGCTAAATACAATTTAAAACTCAAATACATTTTTATTTTCCTTAGTTCCCTAACACACAGAAAGTGTGAAAAAAAAATCGTGGAGAATCAAGATGGCGGCCACTCACCTTGGTTCAGAATGATAAGGCCCGCCCACACACGCAATGAACCCGTCAATTGGTCAACCGTCAGGTCACTGAACTGTAGGATTGGTCAATCATCAAGTCACTCAACACTCAACTGTATGATGGCCCGCCTGCACGCGCAATGAACCCGCCCCAGTGACGCAGCGATTGGTCAACCGTCGGTCAACTGTCAGGTCACTCGACCGCACGATTGGTCAACCTTCACATCACTCAATGCTAATGAGCAAATGAGCGGAACTTTTCCCATTTAATGAGCGGAATTTTGAACGTTTTTTGGATACCGTGGGCACGATTTTTGTCTGATGGAAAAGTAAATATGCCTATGACCGGTCCGTAATCGTAAGCTTTCTTTTGATGTGACACGCGTGTAGGTACGCTCTATAACTTTCGAACGTATAGAGAATGGGCAGACAGACAAGCAGACAGACAGAAGAGGTCTTTTATAGATATAGATAAACCGGTCCGTCCGTCTGTCTTTTTGTCTGTCTGTCTGTTTGTCTGTCTGTCTGTCTGTCCGGCTATACAATCAAAGGTTATAGAGCGTACCTGCACATACGTTATACCAAAAGAAAGCTTATCATTAGGGGAGTCTAATAGATATATTTACTTTTTGGTCGGACAAAAATTGTTCCGACAGTATACAAAAAAGCTTCAAAAAACAGCAACATTCCACTCACTAGCGTTGAGTGACGTGATGGTTGACCAATCGTACAGGGGATTAACCTGATGGTTGACCAATCGGTGCATCATGGGGGGCATTTGATTGCGTGTGTGGGCGGGCCTAATCCTTCTGAGCTGAGGTGAGTGGCCGCCATCTTGTTTTTCCCACTTTCTGCGTGTTTATTTTCAAATCTAGATTTCCAGCAAAAAAAAAGTTGCTTTTAAAACACAATTAAATTGTTTTTAAAAAAAGTGAATTAATTTGTAAATATTTTCTCTAACCTCATTAATTTTCCTACCTTTCACCCTTTTTCTTTCCTCTTGATTCGTTACCTCCGCCGGGCGCCGCAACCTTCCAGGGTTACCCCGACTGCAGGCCTCGAAGCCTCGGCCTCTCCTCCCCAGCCATGCCCGAGCTAGGCACCTCCCATCCCGCTCAAAAAGCGGCCCGCGATTGCTGCCATCTTTGTAGAGGCTGGCGGGGTGGGACTGAGCCGAGCGTAGCCACCGCCGCCATCTTTGTAAAGGCTGGCGGGGTGGTACGGAGCTCCGCGGAGCCATCGCCGGCGCTGGGCTCGGGTGCTTTGTGGCCTGAGGCAGAACAGCGGCTGCGGTGCTCGGGCTGCCCGGGGCGCTGGGATCGGCTGGGCCATGTCAGTGCGGGTGCCCGAGGCCCTGGTGCATAGCCTTCTCCGACCGCTGCCGGCAGCGCAACTCTCAACACTGGCAGAGGGGAAAGGATCTGCTGGCTCCCCTGCTCCCTTCCCCCCTCCGTCCCCCACACCCTCTTCTCCCCACACCCCCTTTCCTCTCCCACCCCTTCCCACCCCCCTTTCCCCACCCACACCCCCTTCCCACCCCCCCTTTCCCCCCTCCCACACACCCCCTTCCCCACCTCCCACACACCACCTTCCCCCCCACACCCCCTTCCCACCCCCCCTTTCCCCCTCCCCCTCCCCCCTTCCCACCCACTCCCACACACCCCCTTCCCCTCCCCCTTCCCCCATCCCCCCCCTTCCCCCCCTACTGCCCAACCACCAAACCTGTCCAAATCATCCTGGAGTTTCTCGGCATCCTCCTCACAGCACACATGCCCACCCAGCTTTGTGTCGTCTGCAAATTTGGAGATATTACATCTAGTTCCCTTGTCTAGATCATTAATATATATTGTGAATAGCGTAGGTCCAAGGTCCGATCCATGCGGTACCCCACTAGTCACTGCCTGCCACTCGGAAAAAGAGCCGTTTATTCCAACTCTTTGCTTTCTGTCTGCCAACCAGTTCTCTATCCAAGTCAATACCTTGCCCCCACTCCCATGTGCCGTAACTTTACATGCTAATCTCTTATGCGGGACCTTATCAAAAGCCTTCTGAAAGTCCAAATACACCACATCCACTGGTTCTCCCTTATCTATTTTACCAGTTACATCCTCAAAAAATTCCAGTAGGTTAGTCAAGCACAATTTACCTTTTGTAAATCCATGTTGACTTTGGCCGATCCTGTCACTGTTTTCCAAGTGCTCTGCTATTACATCTTTTATAATGGACTCTAGCATTTCCCCCACTACCGATGTCAGTCTGTAATTCCCCGTTTTCTCTCTACCACCTTTTTTGAATAGTGGGGTAACATTCGCTACCCTCCAATCCATGGGTACTGTTCCAGATTCCATCGAATGTTGGAAGATGATCAGCAATGCATCAACTATTTCTAGGGCCACTTCCTTAAGTACCCTAGGATGTAGATTATCAGGCCCTGGGGTTTTATTGGCCTTCAATCCCATCAATTTCCCTAACACCATTTCCCTGCAAATACTGATTTCTTTCAGTTCCTCACTTTCATCAGACCCTATGTTCCCTGACATCTCTGGGAGGTTATTTGTGTCCTCTTTTGTGAAGACAGAACCAAAATATGTATTTAGTTGATCTACCATTTCTTTGTTCCCCATTATAAATTCCCCTAATTCTGACTGCAAGGGAGCTATGCTTGACTTCACCAATCTTTTTCTCTTCACATATCTATAAATGCTTTTACAGTCAGTTTTTATGTTGCGTGCAAGCTTACTCTCATATTCTATTTTCCCCTTCTTAATTAATCCCTTTGTCCTCCTTTGCTGAATCCTAAACTGCTCCCAATCCTCAGGTTTACTGCTTTTTCTGGCCAATTTATAAGTCCTCTCCTTGGATCTTATGCTATCCCTAATTTCCCTTGTTAGCCACAGTTGAGTCACCTTTTTTGTTTTATTTTTATGCCAAACTCGGATGAACAAATTCTGTAGAGCATCCATGCGGTATTTGAATGTTTGCCATTGCCAACCACCGTCAACCCTTTGAGTGACATTCCCCAATCAATCCTACCCAACTCGCACCTCAGACCATCGTAGTTTCCTTTATTTAAATTCAGGACCCTAGTCTCTGAGTCAACTACTTCATTCTACATCTTAATGAAGAATTCGATCATATTATGATCGCTCCGACCCAAGGGGCCTCGTACAACAAGATTGCTATTTAATCCTTTCTCGTGACATAATACCCAGTCTAAGATGGCCTGATCTCTGGTCGGTTCCTCGACATATTGGTCCAGGAAACCATCCCGTAAACACTCCAGGAATTCCTCCTCCACAGTATTGTTACTAATTTGGTTAGCCCAATCTATATGTAGATTAAAGTCACCCATGATGACTGCTGTGCCCTTATTGCACGCTTCTCTAATTTCCCTTTTAATGCCATCCCCAAACTCCACATTACTGTTTGGAGGTCTATATACTACTCCCACTAACATTTTCTGCCCCTTGGTATTTCTCAGTTCTACCCATACAGATTCCACATCATCAGAGCTAATATCCTTCCTTACAATTGTGTTAATCCCTTCTTTAACCAGCAATGCTACCCCACCTCCCTTTCTTTTTGCCTATCTTTCCTGAATATTGAATACCCCTGGATGTTGAGTTCCCGGCCTTGGCCACCCTGGAGCCACGTTTCCGTAATCCCAATCGAATCATATTTGTTTACCTCTATTTGTGCAGCTAATTCATCCACCTTTTTACGAATGCTCCTCGCATTAAGACACAAAGCCTTCAGGCTTGATTTTAATGCTATTGGACCTATTAGAATTATTATTTACTGTGGCCATATCTTTACACTGACTGGTTTCTCTCAGTCCCTCTCTCTCTGAGGGAGATATATGCATATAGACTGATGTCTCCCAGTCCCTCTCCCTCAGGGGAATATCTGTACACTGACTGCTGTCTCTCAGTCCCTCTCTCTCAGGGAGATAGCTGTACACAGACTGGTGTCTCTCAGTCCCCTCTCCCTCTGGGAGATATCTGTACACTGACTGCTGACTCTCAGTCCCCTCTCCCTCAGGGAGATATCTGTACACTGGCTGGTGTCTCTCAGTCCCTCTCTCTCAGGGAGATATCTATACCCTGACTGGTGTCTCTCAATCCCTCTCCCTCAGGGAGATATCTGTACACTGACTGGTGTCTCTCAATACCCCTCTCTCAGGGAGATATCTGTTCACTGACTGGCGTCTCTCAGTCCCTCTCCCTCTGGGAGATACCTGTACACTGACTGGTGTCTCTCAGTCCCTCACTCTCAGTGAGGTATCAGTACACTACTGGTGTATCTGAGTTCCTCTCCCTCCGGGAGATATCTGTACACTGACTGGCGTCTCTCAGTCCCTCTCCCTCAGGGAGATATCTGTACACTGGCTGGGGTTTCTCAGTCCCTCTATCTCTCAGGGAGATATCTGTGCATTGACTGTTGTGTCTTAGTCTCTCTCCCTCAGGGTGATATCTGTACACTGACTGGTGTCTCTCAGTCTGCTCTCTCTCAGGGAGATATCTGTACACTGACTGGTGTCTCTCAGTCCGCTCTCTCTCAGGGAGATATCTGTACACTGACTGGTGTCTCTCAGTCCCCTCTCTATCAGGGAGATATCTGTACACTGACTGGTGTCTCTCAGTCCCTCTCTCTTAGGGAGATATCTGTACACAGACTGTTGTCTCTCAATCCCTCTCTCTCTGTGAGATATCTGTGCACTGACTGGTGTCTCAGTCCCCTCTCTCTCAGGGAGAGAACCGATGTCTTAAGGGGATTGTTTGCTAGTGCTGTTGGGGAGGGTTCAAACTGAACTGGCAGCGGGTTGGGAACCTGGGCAAGGAGACAGAGGACAGGAAGCAAGTGCAGTGGGGAAAGAGTTAAACTGACATCGCTGGCAGTTTCACTGAATGGTATAATAAAGACCGTACTTGGAATCTTTTTCTAAGTTGCTGAATTGGCAGTGGAGATAACATAGCCAGACATGGAACCATAAGAGGCCGAAGAGGATGTAAGTTCTGTTCAGGCAGGAAAGTAAAACAATGGCCCAGAAATTCGGGTCGGGGGCTTCCCGCGGGTGCAAGCCTCCGACCTACACTTACCTAGCGCGCCGGCAGTTGAGCTCTGGGCCTGCGTGGATTTCCTCTCTGTGGCCTGGCCCAGCTGCCGGCGCACTGTGCTTGCATGTTCCAGGGGTGTAGTTAGTGCGATGCGTCCCCTGGGATCACATGAGCCATGGGCAGCCAATCGGAGGAGGGAAAAGCCCATTCAGCATCGGCAGCGGGTGGAGGCGGAGCTGAGAGGAAGAGCGACTACAAGAGGCCCCAGAGGCTGAGGTAGGCCTCAGGGCGGCATCGGCAGCGGGTGGAGGTGGAGCTGAGCGGCAGAGCGAAGACAAGAGGCCCCAGAGGCTGAGGTAGGCCTCAGTGCGGCATCGGCAGCGGGTGGAGGCGGAGCTGAGCGGCAGAGCGACTACAAGAGGCCCCAGAGGCTCAGGTAGGCCTCAGTGCGGCATCGGCAGTGGGTGGAGGTGGAGCTGAGTGGCAGAGCGACTACAAGAGGCCCCAGAGGCTGAGGTAGGCCTCAGTGCGGCATCGGCAGCGGGTGGAGGTGGAGCTGAGCGGCAGAGCGGCTACAAGAGGCCCCAGAGGCTCAGGTAGGCCTCAGTGTGGCATCGGCAGCGGGTGGAGGCGGAGCTGAGCGGCAGAGCGACTACAAGAGGCCCCAGAGGCTGAGGTAGGCCTCAGTGCGGCATCGGCAGCGGGTGGAGGTGGAGCTGAGCAGCAGAGCGAATACAAGAGGCCCCAGAGGCTGAGGTAGGCCTCAGTGCGGCATCGGCAGCGGGTGGAGGCGGAGCTGAGCGGCAGAGCGACTACAAGTGGCCCCAGAGGCTCAGGTAGGCCTCAGTGCGGCATCGGCAGTGGGTGGAGGCGGAGCTGAGCGGCAGAGCGACTACAAGAGGCCCCAGAGGCTGAGGTAGGCCTCAGTGCGGCATCGGCAGCGGGTGGAGGCGGAGCTGAGCGGCAGAGCGACTACAAGAGGCCCCAGAGGCTCAGGTAGGCCTCAGTGCGGCATCGGCAGCGGGTGGAGGCGGAGCTGAGCGGCAGAGCGACTACAAGTGGCCCCAGAGGCTCAGGTAGGCCTCAGTGCGGTATCGGCAGCGGGTGGAGGTGGAGCTGAGCGGCAGAGCGACTACAAGAGGCCCCAGAGGCTGAGGTAGGCCTCAGTGCGGCATCGGCAGCGGGTGGAGGCGGAGCTGAGCGGCAGAGCGACTACAAGAGGCCCCAGAGGCTGAGGTAGGCCTCAGTGCGGCATCGGCAGTGGGTGGAGGTGGAGCTGAGCGGCAGAGCGACTACAAGAGGCCCCAGAGGCTGAGGTAGGCCTCACCAAACTCCAATCTCAGGCAAGGAGAGAGGTAAAATGTATTCAAGGTGTGATGTCACCACAAAGCGGGTAAGTGATTGGTTGGTAAGTATTTCTCCCTTTTTAAGCTTAAATCTCTTTGGTTTATAGTTTCTAAGGTGTGATATTCACCATCTAGAATCGGGGCAGAGGGTATTTAACAATAATATTAATAAATTTAATTAATTACATAGAATGGGAGATAAGGCGATGTGTTGCTGCTGCAATATGTGGGAGCTGGTGGACACCATTGATGCTCACGGTGATCACATTTGCAGTAAGTGTTGGCTGCTCGAGGAATTCCGGCTCCGTGTTGAAGAGCTGGAGTCCGAGCTTCAAACACTGAGACACATCAGGGAGGGGGAGAGTTACCTGGACTCTGTGTATCAGGAGGTAGTCACACCAATTAGATTAATTAATTCAGATGTAGTCCGTGGCCAGGGTCAGAATGGTTTGACTAGAAGTGAGGCAGGTACGGGGATCCAGGAGGTAGTGTTGAATGAGCCGCAGCCCTTGCACTTGTCCAACAGGTTCGAGGCTCTTACTCCCTGTGAGGATGGAAACAGGGACTGCGGGGAGGATGAGCAACCTGGCCACAGCACCGCGGAGCGGGGGGCCATTCAAGTGGGGGGAGTTAAAAGAAATGTTGTAGTGGTAGGGGATAGTATCATTAGGGGGATAGATAGAGTTCTCTGCAGCCGAGAGCGAGAGTCCCGAAGGCTGTGTTGCCTGCCCGGTGCCAGGGTTAAGGACATCTCCTCTGGACTGGAGAGAAACTTGGAGTGGGAGGGGGAGGATCCAGTTGTCGTGGTCCATGTTGGTAGCAACGACATAGATAGGACAAGGAAGGAGGTTCTGCTGAGGGAGTTTGAGCAGCTAGGGGCCAAATTAAAAAGCAGAACCACAAGGGTAATATTACCTGAGCCACGAGCGAATTTGGCTAGGACAAATAAAATTAGAGAGTTAAATGTGTGGCTCAAAGACTGGTGTGGGAGAAATGGGTTTTGCTTCCTGGGACACTGACACCAGTACTGGGGCAGGAGGGAGCTGTTCCATTGGGACGGGCTTCACTTGGCCAGTGCTGGGACCAGAGTCCTGGCGGATCATATAACTAGGGCTGTAGAGAGGGCTTTAAACTAACTAGTGGGGGGGAGGTTCCTAGAGAGCAAATAATAAAAATGACAACAGAGAAGGTCATAGACTTAGGTAGCAGTGGGGAAATTAAAAACCAGAGAATGTCAGGAATGGGCAGAAGGTATGGAGTAAAAGGTAAAGTAATAAAAAGGGCAAAAGCAGGAACTAAGTGTCACAAAACATATTTGAAAGTTCTCTATCTGAATGCACGTAGCATTCATAACAAAATAGACGAGTTAATGGCACAAATAACTACATATGGGTATGATCTTATGGCCATTACAGAAACATGGCTGCAGGGTGACAATGCCTGGGAATTAAACATACCAGGTTATTTAACGATCAGGAAGGACAGGCAGGAAGGAAGGGGAGGTGGGGTGGCTATGTTAATAAAGGAAGGAATCACTGTAATACAGAGAAATGATATTGGGTCAAAAGATCAGGATAATGAAACAGTTTGGGTGGAGGTAAGGAATAATAAGGGGAAAAAAACACTAGTGGGCGTAATCTATTGGCCTCCGAACAGTTGCAACTCTGTTGGACGGAGTATCAATCAGGAAATAGTTGAGGCTTGTAATAAGGGAACATCTATAATTATGGGGGATTTTAACTATCATATTAATTGGACAAATCAAATTGGGCAGGGCTGCCTTGAGGATGAGTTCATTGAATGTATTAGGGATGGGTTTCTTGAGCAGTATGTAACTGAACTGACCAGGGGGCAAGCAACCTTAGATCTGGTCCTGTGTAACGAGACAGGATTAATTAAAAATGTCCTAGTAAAGGATCCCCTTGGAATGAGTGACCATAACATGGTTGAATTCCATATTCAAATAGAGGGTGAGAAGGTTGGATCTCAAACAAGCGTGCTAAGCTTAAATAAAGGAGACTATGAAGGTATGAGAGCGGAATTGAGTAGAGTGGATTGGGAAAATAGATTAAAGGGTAAGACGATACATGATCAGTGGTGTACATTTAAGGAGTTATTTTACAACTTCCAAAAAATATATATTCCACTGAGAAGAAAAGGGTGTAAAAGAAAAGACAGCCATCCGTGGCTAAGTAAAGAAATTAAGGATAGTATTCGACTAAAAACAAGGGCATATAAGGTAGCCAAATCTAGTGGGAGGATAGAGGATTGGGAAAACTTTAAAAGACAGCAACAAATAACAAAAAGATTGATTAAGAAAGGGAAGATAGATTATGAAAGTAAATTAGCAAAAAATATAAAAACAGATAGTAAGAGTTTTTATAGTTATATAAAAAGAAAAAGGGTGGCTAAAGTAAATGTTGGTCCCTTAGAGGATGAGACCGGGAAATTAATGGTGGGAAATATGGAGATGGCAAAAACACTGAATGAATATTTTGTATCAATTTTTACAGTAGAAGACACTAAGAATATCCCAACACTGGACAAACAGGGGGCTATAGGGGGGAGGAGCTAAACACGATCAAAATCACTAAGGAAGTAGTACTCGGTAAAATAATGGGACTCAAGGCGGATAAATCACCTGGACCTGATGGCTTACATCCTAGGGTCTTGAGGGAAGTGGCGGTAGGGATTGTGGATGCATTAGTAATAATTTTCCAAAACTCCCTGGACTCGGCAAAGGTCCCGGCAGACTGGAAAACTGCTAATGTAACACCCTTATTTAAAAAGGGCAGTAGACAGAAGGCTGGAAACTATAGACCGGTTAGCCTAACATCTGTGGTAGGTAAAATTTTGGAGTCCATTATTAAGGAGACAGTAACAGGACATTTGGATAATCATAATTTAATAGGACAAAGTCAGCATGGTTTTATGAAGGGGAAGTCATGTTTGACAAATTTGCTGGAGTTCTTTGAGGAAGTAACATATAGGGTGGATAAAGGGGAACCAGTGGACGTAGTGTATTTAGACTTCCAAAAGGCATTTGACAAGGTGCCACACAAAAAATTATTGCTTAAGATAAAATATCACGGGATTGGGGGTAATATCCTGGCATTGGTAGAGGATTGGCTATCTAACAGAAGGCAGAGAGTTGGGATAAGTGGTTCATTCTCAGACTTGCAATCAGTAACTAGTGGTGTTCCACAGGGGTCAGTGCTGGGTCCCCAACTCTTTACAATCTATATTAACGATTTGGAGGAGGGGACCGAGTGTAACATATCAAAGTTTGCAGATGATACTAAGATGGGAGGGAAAGTAGTGAGTGAGGAGGACATAAAAAACCTGCAAGGGGACATAGACAGGCTAAGTAAGTGGGCAGAGATTTGGCAGATGGAATACAATACTGGAAAGTGTGAGGTTATGCACTTTGGCAGGAAAAATCGTAGAGCAAGTTATTATCTTAATGGCAAGAAACTGGAAAGTACTGAAGTACAAAGGGATAGAAACATAGGAAGATAGGAGCAGGAGTAGGCCATTCGGCCCTTCGAGTCTGCTCCGCCATTCAATGTGATCATGGCTGATCATCCAAACTCAGTACCCTGTCCCCGCCTTTTCCCCATATCCCTTGATCCCTTCAGCCTCAAGAAACATATCCAACTCTTTCTTGAATATATTTAATGAGCTGGCCTCCACCGCCCTCTGTGGCAGAGAATTCCACAGGTTCACCACTCTCTGGGTGAAGAAATTCCTCCTCATTTCAGTCCTAAATGGCTTACCCCTTATCCTTAGACTATGACCCCTGGTTCTGGACTCCCCGGCCATCAGAAACATCCTTCCTGCATCTAGTCTATCCAGACCTGACAGATTTTTATAGGTTTCGATGAGATCCCCTCTCAATCTTCTAAACTCCAGTGAGTATAAGCGCAATCGACACAATCTCTCCTCATACGTCATTCCTGCCATCCCAGGTATCAGCCTGGTGAATCTTCATTGCACTCCCTCCATGGCAAGAACGTCCTTCCTCAGGTATGGTGACCAAAACTGCACACAATACTCAAGGTGCGGTCTCACCAAGGCCCTGTACAACTGTAGCAAGACATCCTTGTTCCTGTACTCGAACCCTCTTGCTACGAAGGCCAACATACCATTTGCCTTCTTAACCGCCTGCTGCACCTGCATGCTTACCTTCAGCGACTGGTGCACAAGGACACCCAGGTCTCTTTGCACTTCCCCTTCTCCCAATCTATTGCCATTCAAATAATAATCTGCCTTCCTGTTTTTGCCACCAAAGTGGATAACCTCACATTTATCCACATTATAGTGCATTTGCCATGTTTCTGCCCAATCACCCAACCTGTCCAAATCGTACTGGATTTTCCCGACATCCTCCTCGCAGCTTACCCTCCCGCCCAGCTTTGTGTCGTCTGCAAATTTGGAGATATTACATCCAATTCCCTCATCCAGATCATTAATATATATTGTGAACAGCTGGGGTCCTAGGACCGATCCTTGCGGTACCCCACTAGTCACTGCCTGCCACTCGGAAAATGACCTGTTTATTCCAACTCTTTGCTTTCTGTCCGCCAACCAGTTCTCTATCCAAGTCAATACCTTGCCCCCAATCCCATGTGCCTTAATTTTGCACGCTAATCTCTTGTGTGGGACCTTATCGAAAGCCTTCTGAAAGTCCAAATACACCACATCCACTGGTTCTCCCTTATCTATTTTACCAGTTACATCCTCAAAAAATTCCAGTAGATTAGTCAAGCATGATTTACCTTTTGTAAATCCATGTTGACTTTGTCCGATCCTGTCACTGCTTTCCAAGTGCTCTGCTATTACATCTTTTATAATAGACTCTAGCATTTTCCCCACTACCGATGTCAGGCTTACCGGTCTATAATTCCCCGCTTTTTCTCTACCACCTTTTTTGAATAGTGGGGTAACATTAGCTACCCTCCAATCCATGGGTACCGTTCCAGAGTCTATCGAGTTCTGGAAGATGATCAGCAGTGCATCTGCTATCTCTAGGGCCACTTCCTTAAGTACCCTGGGATGTAGACCATCAGGCCCTGGGGATTTATCGGCCTTCAGTCCCATCAATTTTCCTAACACCATTTTCCTACAAATACTGATTTCTTTCAGTTCCTCGCTTTCATCATACCCTATGTTCCCCGACATCTCTGGGAGGTTATTTGTGTCCTCCTTTGTGAAGACAGGATCTGGGGGTCCTGGTGCACGAAACTCAAAAGGTTAGTATGCAGGTGCAGCAAGTGATTAAGAAGGCCAATGGAATGTTGGCTTTCATTGCTAGGGGATAGAATATAAAAATAGGGAGGTATTGCTTCAGTTGTACAAGGTATTGGTGAGACCGCACCTGGAATACTGCATACAGTTTTGGTGTCCATACTTAAGAAAATACATACTTGCTCTCGAGTCAGTACAAAGAAGGTTCACTCGGTTAATCCCGGGGATGAGGGGATGGACATATGAGGAGAGGTTGAGTAGATTGGGACTCTACTCATTGGAGTTCAGAAGAATGAGAGGCGTTCTTATTGAAACATATAAGATTGTGAAGGGGTTGGATCGGGTGGATGCGGGGAGGATGTTCCCGATGATGGGTGAAACTAGAACTAGGGGGCATAGTCTTAGAATAAGGGGCTGCTCTTTCAAAACTGAGATGAGGAGGAACTACTTCACTCAGAGGGTGGTAGGTCCATGGAATATGCTGCCCCAAAAAGCTGTAGAAGCTACATCATTACATAAATTTAAAACAGAAATAGACAGTTTCCTAGAAGTAAAGGGAATTAAGGGTTACGGGGAGCGGGCAGGAATTTGGACATGAGTCTAGGTTCGGATCGGACATGGCCCTGTGGGTAGTGGAGCGGGCCCAGGGGCCGTGTAGCCTGATCCTGCTCCTATTTCGTGTGTCTAATTCTGTTAGATTCAGGAGATGGTTCTGTGATAGTAGATTGGCGGTTAAGATCAGATCAGCCATGATCTTATTGAATGGCGGAGCAGGCTCGAGGGGCCGATTGGCCTACTCCTGCTCCTATTTCTTATGTCCTTATGTTCTTATGAGCCAAGGCGGGTCAATGGAGTTGAGTCAAGATCCACTAGAATGGGGGGAACAGGCTAGAGGGGCTGAATGGCCTCCTCCTGTTCCTAACGTACAGATCAGTCACAGTCTGATAGAATGGGGGGGAACAGGCTGGAGGGGCTGAATGGCTTCCTCCTGTTCCTAACGTACAGATCAGTCACAGTCTGATAGAATGGGGTGGAACAGGCTGGAGGGGCTGAATGGCCTCCTCCTGTTCCTAACGTACAGATCAGTCACAGTCTGACGGATTGGTGGGGAACAGGCTGGAGGGGCTGAAGGGCCTCCTCCTAATGCACAGATCAGCCACAGTCTGAGAGAATGGGGGGGAACAGGCTCGAGGTGCTGAATGGCCTCCTCCTGTTCCTAACGTACAGATCAGTCACAGTCTGACGGATTGGTGGGGAACAGGCTGGAGGGGCTGAATGGCCTCCTCCTAATGTACAGATCAGTCACAGTCTGATAGAATGGGGGGAACAGGCTCGAGGGGCTGAATGGCCTCCTCCTAATGTACAGATCAGTCACAGTCTGATAGAATGGGGGGAACAGGCTCAAGGGGCTGAATGGCCTCCTCCTGTTCCTAATGTACAGATCAGTCACAGTCTGACGGATTGGTGGGGAACAGGCTGGAGGGGCTGAAGGGCCTCCTCCTAATGCACAGATCAGCCACAGTCTGAGAGAATGGGGGGGAACAGGCTGGAGGGGCTGAAGGGCCTCCTCCTAATGCACAGATCAGTCACAGTCTGATAGAATGGGGGGAACAGGCTCGAGGGGCTGAATGGCCTCCTCCTAATGTACAGATCAGCCACAGTCTGATAGAATGGGGGGAACAGGCTCGAGGGGCTGAATGGCCTCCTCCTAATGTACAGATCAGTCACAATCTGATAGAATGGGGGGGAACAGACTGGAGGGGCTGAATGGACTCCTCCTAATGTACAGATCAGCCACAGCCTGATAGAATGGGGGGGAACAGGCTCGAGGGGCTGAATGGTCTCCTCCTAATGTACAGATCAGTCACAGTCTGATAGAATGGAGGGGAACAGACTGGAGGGGCTGAATGGCCTCCTCCTAATGTACACATCAGTCACAGTCTGATAGAATGGGGGCAACAGGCTGGAGGGGCTGAATGGCCTCCTCCTAATGCACAGATCAGCCGCCCTGCGCTGTACAGAAAGTGCCCGCTGTACTTTGAGCCCGGGAACCCCGGCGAGAGGCCTAGGCTGCAGGCTTCGGAGTTGTGCGCCTCCTTGCCGTGACTTGACATCGGAGGGAATGGCACTTACCCGCTTTGGGATAGGTGGCGATCAGAAGGTCCTCGGAGCTGGCCTGGAATTCTTCCACCGCTTTCCAGTTCTCCTGGAAAATATCCAGGATGGGAACACCGTGTAAAGGCACCAACTTTGGCCTCTTGACCTCGGGGAGAGGGCTGCCCGCTGCTGTCTGATTGCGTGTCATCATGGCGATGAGTTGCCGATGGGACCGCACTCTGCTCCTGTCCCTGTCTCCCAGAGGGAACAAGGCTCAGTGGACATGGACTTTAGAACTTGGCAGAGATACTGTGTAACACAGTGACCGAGGGCAGGGGCACAGAGTTAGAGTGAGTCAGCACATCGAGGGAGAGCTTCATACAGAGTATTCTCAACACTCACTCACTCTCTCTCACACACACACACACACACAGATCTCCTGTAACCCAGTGATCGAGGGCAGGGACAGGGAGTTAGAGTGAGTCAGCACATCGAGGGAGAGTTTCATACAGAGTATTCTCAACACTCACTCACTCTCTCTCACACACACACACACACAGATCTCCTGTAACCCAGTGATCGAGGGCAGGGACAGGGAGTTAGAGTGAGTCAGCACATCGAAAAAAAATTCCCTTCAAATCCCCTCTAAACCTAATTACTTTAAACCTATGCCCCCTGGTTATCGACCTCTCTGTTAAGGGAAATAGGTCCTTCCTATCCACTCTATCTAGGCCCCGCATAATTTTATACACCTCAATTAGGTCTCACCTCAGCCTCCTCTGTTCCAAAGAAAACAACCCCATCCTCTCCAGTCTTTCCTCATAGCTAAAATTCTCCAGTTCAGGCAACATCCTTGTAAATTTCCTCTGTACCCTCTCTAGTGCAATCACCTCCTTCCTGTAACGTGGTGATCAGAACTGCACGCAGTACTCTAGCTGTGGCCTAACTAGTGTTTTAAACAGTTCAAGCATAACCCCTGCTCTTATATTCGATGCCTCGGCTAATAAAGGCCAGCATTCCGTATGCCTTCTTAACCACTTTATCTCCCTGTCCTGCTACCTTCAGGGATCTGTGGACATGCACTCCAAGGTCCCTCTGATCCTCTACACTACTCAGTGTCCTACCATTTAATGTGTGTTCCCTCGCCTTGTCAGCCCTCCCCAACTGCATTACCTCACACGTCTCGGGATTCAATTCCATTTGCCACTGTTCTGTCCACCTGACCAATTTATTGATATCTTCCTGCAGTCTACAGCTTCCTTCTTCAGTATCAACCACATGGCTGATTTAATATCATTTGCAAACTTCTTAATCATACCCCCTATATTCAAGTCTAAATCATTGATTTATGCCACAAAATGCAAAGTGTAAAGTCCGCGCCTCAATAATACACGGACTTCGGGAGAACAGTTTAACAGGTACTTTACTGAACAGGAGGGCACTCTTTTGTTTGGACCCAACAACAACAAAAAAACAAATTGGACTGTAAATAAACAAAAGTTCAACTAAAACTTAACAAATCAAATTAAAATGTGGTTTTCCGGGTTGATGATGCACTCCAGTCCCCGCGGCGCCCACCGGTCGCGGAAATACTCAAGCATGCCGGCGGACACCGCATGCTCCATCTCCAGGGCCACCCGGGCGCGAACATGGCAGTGGAAGAGAGGCAGGCAATCCGGCCGGACGACCCCCTCGACCGCCCGCTGCCTGGACCAATTGATGGCTCTTTTAGCCAGGCCCAGGAGCAGGCCTACAAGGAGGTCCTCCAACCTGCCCACTCCCCTCCGCACCGGGTGACCGTAGATCAAGAGCATGGGACTGAAGTGCAACCAAAAATCGAGGAGCAGCCCCTTCAAGTAGTGAAAGAGGGGCTGCAACCTCTCACACTCAACATAAACGTGAAACACGGACTCCTCCAGGCCGCAAAAAATGCAGGCGGCCTGGGAGTCCGCGAACCTACTTAAAACCATACTGCACGGGACCGCTCCGTGCAACACCCTCCAGGCCAAGTCCCCGATGGAACAAGGGAGGACTCCCGCATAGAGAGCCCTCCATTGGGGGCCTCCGCCTCCTCCGGTCGGCAAGACGCCACGCCAAGGCGTGTCCAGATGGCAGACGAAGATGGCAAAGTGGAGAGTGTGCAGGAGCAGCCCGTACAGGAAACCCCTCCACGCGGAATGAAAAGGCATGGAGGGTATTTCCTCAAGATGGCTCAAGTTGTGAGGCGCCGGTTCCTGAGGGGAGTTTTGGGGCCGGGCGCCGATGAGGAATTCCGTCCGAACGGGGGTAAGTTTGGACGGGATCGCCCCACGTGCTTGAGCCGCCTCGATACACCTAGTGGAGTCGGGGCCCAGTGCCACTTTCACCGACTCGATGGCTTCGACCGCGGGCCGGACGTTAGCACAGGACAGGCGCCGTGCCAGCTCCTCCAGCGCCATGCAGCCCGCTCCTCTGCCATCGAGCAGGTCCCCGACTCTGGTCACCTTGCCAGGCACAGCCCTGCCCTCTGCCAGCCGCCCGAACCCGCGGTCGTGGAGGTGCGGATTCCTGAGCAGCGGCTCCCGAAGGAGAGCCGCCGCTGCTGATGGGGGAGAGCTCCGCCTGGAAGCGACATAGTTCCAAACCCATAGCAGTTCCTGGTAGAAGACAGGCAGCTCCCGCAGGCCGGCACGCCTGCCGCCCACTTTCACAAACAGGAGCTGCGTGTCGTAATTGAGGCCGTGCAGCTGGCGGAAGAAATACGTCGCCAGCGCACACCATCTCGGAGGATTCTCGACGTACAGGTATCTCTGCAGCGTCTGAAGACGGAAAGTCGCAGCCTGGGTGCGAAGGCACACCAGCGCCTGACCGCCCTCCCTAAGCGGGAGACTCAGAACCGCGGCAGAGACCCAGTGCTTCCTTTTGTCCCAGAAGAAGTCGATGAGCTTCTTCTGCATCTTGGCGACAAACGCAGGGGGAGGGATCAAAGTGACCAACCGGTACCACAACATGGCGGCCACCAGCTGGTTTATGACCAGCGCTCGACCCCTGTAGGACAACACTCGGAGCAGTCCTGTCCAGCGTCCTAGGCGAGCTGTGACTTTGGCCTCCAGCTCTTGCCAGTTCGCTGGCCAGGCATCCTCGGCAGAGCTAAGGTAGACTCCCAAATAGAGGAGGTGCGTGGTGCTCCAGGCGAAAGGCCTGAACTCCTCCGGCAGGGAGTCCACCCGCCACTGACCCACCAGGAGTCCGGAACATTTCTCCCAGTTGATCTTGGCGGAGGATGCATCCGAGTAAATCTGCTGGCATTCCCGCATCCTCCGCAAGTCAGCGGGATCCGTGACTGTGAGGAGCACGTCATCGGCGTAAGCCGAGAGGACAACCTCCACGCCCGGCCCTTGCAGAGCCAGTCCCGTCAACCTCTTCCGCAAGAGGCGCAGGAAAGGCTCCACGCAAACGGCGTATAACTGACCGGACATGGGGCATCCCTGACGCACCCACCTCCCGAAGCGAAGAGGCGCCGTCAAGGACCCGTTAACTTTAATCAGACACTCCACGACGGCGTACAAAAGTCGGATCCGGGCGACGAAATGCGTCCCGAACCCGAATGCGCGCAGAGTCCCGAAGAGATACTCGTGATCCACCCTGTCGAACGCCTTCTCCTGATCCAGGGAAAGGAAGGCGACCGACAGACCAGCCCTCTGGGAGTGGTGGACCAGGTCCCGGACCAGATGGATGTTATCGTGGATGGTCCGGCCCAGGACCGTGTAGGACTGGTCGGGGTGGATCATGTGGGCCAGCACGGTGCCAAGGCGAGCAGACATGGCCCTGGCAAAGATTTTATAGTCCATGCTGAGGAGGGAGACCGGGCGCCAGCTCTTAAGGAGGCAGAGATCGCCCTTCTTAGGCAGCAGGACAATGACCACCCTGCGCCAAGAGAGGGGCATCTCCCCGGTCGCCAAACTTTCCCCCAGGACCCGCGCGTAGTCGCCCCCCAAGACGTCCCAGAATGCCCTGTGGAACTCCACGGTCAGCCCGTCCAGCCCCGGGGACTTTCCCCTGGAGAGCTGACGGAGGGCGCCGGTCAGCTCTGCCAGACATAGCGGAGCATCCAGTTTTTCGGCGCCCTCCGGGCTGACCTTCGGCAGGTCCTCCCACAAAACTCTGCGCACATCCTCGCTGGACGGACCCGGAGAGAACAGAGCCCCGTAATAGGCGTGGGTCTCCGCGCTGATTCCCTCTGGATCCGAGACCAGAGATCCGTCGTCGGCCAGCAGCCCCAAGAGTTGCTTACGGACCCCCCGTCTTTTTTCCAGCGAGCAGAAGAAGGGGGAGCCGCGGTCCAGGTCCCGCAGGAGCTGGATCCGCGACCTCACGTACGCGCCTCGGGACCCGACGAGCTGCAGGTCCTTCAGCGCACCCTTCTTCTCTTCGTACACCTTCCGCAGGGCCGGGTCCTCGACAACCTGACCGAGACGGGACTCCAGGTCGAGCACCTCCTTCTCCAACCGCCCAACCCGGGCTTCCCGCCTCTTGGTCGACCCCTTCGCGTACTCCTGACAGGAGAGACGGACGTGAGCCATGCCCACGTCCCACCATAGCCTCAAGGAGGGGAAGCCCTCCCGCTTCCTTCTCCAGTCGGCCCAGAACCGATGAAACGAATCCCGGAACCGCGCGTCCTCCAGCAGCAGGTTGTTAAAATGCCAGTACACAGACCCACCCCGTGCGCGCAGCGGAGCGAGCTCCGCCCACACCAGGTGGTGGTCCATGCATGGCACCGGCCGTATGGAAGCCGCCGGAACGCAGGAGACGTACGCCCGGGAAATGTAGATGCGGTCGATTCTGGACCTTCCTCCCCCAGACCTCACCCAAGTGAAGGCGCTGGAGTCGGGATGGAGATTTCACCAGATGTCCACCAAGTCGAAGGACCCGACCAGGTCCCTCAACTTCTCCATCACCGCCGGGCTTCGCGGGGGACCCGAACGGTCCCTCGCCTCGAGGGCGCAGTTAAAATCCCCCCCGAGGATGACGCACTCGCCTGCGTCGACGGAGCACAAAAGAGCAGACACATCTTCGAAGAAGCGCACTTGCTGAGGGGCGTACACGTTCACTAGATGGAGCGGCACGCCCCCCAGGCGAACACTGACCTGGAGCAAGCGGCCCGGCACGTGCTCCTTGACCCCCAAGATCTCCGGCTGAAAATGCGGGGCCAGCAAGATAGCCACCCCGCTGGAATTGTTGGAGAGGTGACTCATGCTGACCCCTCCTTGCCACTCCAGGAGCCACGTGGCTACGTCTCCCGGAATGGTGTGGGTTTCTTGCAGGAAGCACACCGCATACTTCCCGTCCCAAAGGACCGAGAAGTTATTGAATCTGTGGCGCGCCTCCCTGCTGCCGTTGATGTTGAGGCTGGCTATGGTTATCTTCATGTCAGAAGCATAGTGCAACCTCTGCCTACACCTAACGGGGGGAGGGAGCGCAGCCGCTGGTCAGCCGCCACTTCCTCAGCAGCCCAGTGAGAAACGTTCTGAGCCGATGCAGCCCGAGTGGATCCACGCCCTCGTCCGCGCCCATGATTTTAACGGCGGTGCGGACGGACACGATGAGCAGCGCCAGCTCCGACCACCTGTCGAGGGCCAGCCGGATCTTATTGTGCTGACCCTGGCACGTGGCCATAAAGTCCCGGAGTTCCCTTACGGGAATGAGGAGAGACTCGGCGAGGGGCACGAGGTCATCCAGCGCCTCGTCGACGGTGGAGTCCAAATCGTCCTCCGTGCCCATCACCGAGTCCCCATCCTCCTCCGGGGGGTCGTTAGCAGCGGCCGACCCGTCCTCCGCGCAGTGCGCAGCGAACGGCTCGGCCGCACCAGCCGGCCCCGCCCGGATCCCACCCCCAGGATCGGCGGCAGAGGATTCCTCCCTGGGCTCCTCTAGGGGCGCCGGGCCAGAAGACGGCGGCGGTTCAGAGCTCCCCTCCGCCCCAGACGCCGGAACGGCCGGAGAAACCGGGGAGAGAACAATTCCCAGCTCCTCCAGTACGTCCGGCACCAGAGACGCAGCCAGGGGGCCATTCTCCTCCCCGCCACCAACCTCCGACCCAGCAGGTGGGGTGTCTTGAATTAAAACCTCGGCCAGGTCGAGCAGCCCCTGGGAGATGTTCGGGTTGCATTGGGCGAGCTCATTTTCTTCAAACTCGCCCGACCCGGACCCCAGGCCGCCGGACCTGGCGAGGGGTAACGGCACAGATAAAATGTCAATTTCCGCGGGTTGATCCGCGACCCCCCCCCACGGGCAGGGTCTCATCCCCATCCTCGGGAGGCACGTGCCGGACAGACACATCTGCCTCAGCCTCCCGAGGGACAGGCGACCCCTGCCGATCGCTGGTGATGATGACAGCGGGGCGGGGGGGGGCGCAGTACCCGCGGCGGGCGATGACTCCCCCTGCTCGGAGGGACCTTCCTCCTCCCATTCCTCCTCCTCTTCCAGGGGGTCACGCCTTCTTTTTAGCGCGGAGGGAGCGAGGGAGACCTCCATGTCTGCAGAGGCCTCCTCCTCTGCTCCCTCCGATGGTGCAGGTTTGTCGGGTTCCTCGGGCCCGAGCCCGGCTGCAGGTATTGGCGGTACCGCTACGGCGGTTGCGGCCACAGGCTCGGGCACGAGGCCCCTCCCACTCGCGTCTGCCCCGATCAACTCCGCGAGGAGCGCGGGTGTCAGGGGCTCTAAGTTTAAGGGCCAGCCCTCCACGGGGGGAACCGCCCTGAGGTGTTTCGATTTTCGCTGCGCCTTCCTTCCGCCCAGACGCGCTCCCTCCCCCACGCCGGAGGCCCTGGTGGCATCGGCCTCCGACCGCGCATCGGTTGCTCGGGATGCGCCGACAGGCCCGGGGGGATGAGCGGCGGCGGCACCAGCCTCGGCCGCATTAGGTGACCTGGCGGCCTTGGAGGCGGGGCAGTTTTTTCTGATGTGCCCCACCTCCTTGCAGGCGTGGCACCGCACACCTTCCGACATCCAGAAGACGCGATAGGCGGTCCCCTCGTGGAGGACGACGAAAGCCCCATCGGTGTCCTCCTCCCGCGCCAGCTGAATAAAAAGCTGGCGCCGGAAGGAGAAGACGTGCCGAAGGCTGGCTTCCCGGAAGCCGAGCGGGATGGATGTGATCCCCGACCTCACCTCCCCGAGTTGGTGTAAATGGGGAAGGAGGAGCTCACCAGGAACAAAGGGCGGGACATTAGAAATAACCACCCTCTGCGCGGTGGCCTCAAGGGGGTCCACCGGCAGGAAGGTCCCGCCCACGGTGAGCCCCTTGGCAATGGCCAGGGACACCGCCCGCTCCGACCCCAGGAAGAACACAGCCTTCCCGTACATTTTTGAGGGCGGCGAGGATGGCTGAAGGGCCGACAACCCCAGCCATAGCCTTTACACACGCCTCAATTGTCATTGTGGGGTGGGTGTAGCTCTTCACCCCAAGCTTCTTGGTTATTAGTGAGAAAGGTGACGGGGCGGCAGAAGCAGTGGCAGCAGCCGTGGCTGTGGCTGCCACCGCCGCATATGACCTAGCTGGCCCCGCCACCGGCGATGAAGCAGACGCCATTATGGGGTGGTTTTTAAAAAAGAGCTACACTCACCCCAAGTCACAGGCCTGAAGGTGTTAATGGCCTTGGATTATTTTAAAGTCCTCCCTTGAGCAGAGGGAGCTGTTAAATTGAAGGCACACCTCTCCCCCTATTGATTGGAATTGGGAGAGGGGCCTTCTCCCCTCTGCTCAAGTGGCAATCAATAAAAAGATTAATAGAGGTGCCTCTTGAGAGAGAGAGCAGAGAGAGACAAAGAGAGAGAGAGGGGGGGTGGTGGGAAGGAGGGAGGCCGCAAGGGCAGGGTTGCCACTCAGGATGGTGGGTGGGTGGGTGTCGGCAGGGGTGCACTCTCCGATGGAATAAACAAAGTCTCTGTTGGTGGTCTTCTGGCAGGGGGAGAAGATATCTTCGCCTGGGAAAGCTGGAGGTGCCCAGACTCAGTCCTGCACCAGGTCTTAACGATGTTTAATGGAAATTAACCACTTCACCTAGGCAGCTCCAGCTGTCCCAGGCCAGGCAATAGAAGGGGCTGTTTGATAGTGGTGTGTGTGGCCTAGTGTTCTACAAGAGCCACACACACACACAGACACCCCTTGGTGTTCCGTTCTTCTTTCCTCCCCCCACCTACAGTACAAAGTCTTTTGGAGAGTGCACCAAATAACACCCACCTGCAGATGTTCAGTGAAGATGTTATCCTTCCCTCCTTCCAAGCAGTTGATGGTGGGTGTTGGTTGTTGCTTCTCTCCCCTCTCTCCCTCTCCTGGAATGGAGGCCAATTTGGGGAGGCAGTGCTGGAAAGGCCTCTCCTCTGGTTGGTGTTGGCCTCCTTTTTCCCTCTCCTCTCCTCTGCCATCTCTCCCCAGGCACCTCAGTAGTTGTTGTTGTGGTTGTTGTTGTGGTAGTGGTGGTCTGTGGTTTCTCCTTCTCCTCCTCTCACTGGTCAGGAGACCACCACTTTCCACTCACCTGGTTTGGCTGCTCCTTCTCCTCCTGCTGACTGAGGCAGCTCTAACAGGAGGGCAACGTCAGACTGAAATACAAAAGCCTGCTAGGGCCTTTTATACAGGGGCGGTCACTGCCGGTACTGCAGTCTAAAACCAGTTCTTCCCATAAAGGTACATACACAACAATTCCTCCCCTTTTAGATAAACAGTACATAACATTCATTTAACAACTAAATAATAACTAATTACAACTTTCTGGATATTATATACATCAACTGCAATAATCATTTATAAGTTCAGTCTTTGAGGAGGCTTCCTGATCCTGACTGGATAGTGCCTTTCTCGAGTATCCTGTTCTTGCGGCGAAGCTGATTCTGGTTCATGGTCACTGGTTGGTTCGTCAGCTTCCAATACCACTGCTTCTGAGGTAGACACAATCTGTACTTCAGGTTGATTACCAGGTGCACCTTCTCGTGGCACGGGTTTGGCTTGTTCCTGTGACTCGAGAATCTGGTCAGCATGGCGCCTCACAATGCTCTCTCCAACGTCCACTGTGTACATTAGTGGTCCCTGCTGTGTGCATATCGTTCCAGGCTGCCATTTTTCTGTTCGGTAGTCGCGGGCCAAGACTGGTTGCCCTACCTTGAAGCTCCGGGTTGGCTTCTCATTGATGTGTTGGAATTGCTTATCCTCAACATCTCGTCTTATGTTTGGTTTGAGCAAATCCAGGCGACATCTTAGCCTTCGGTTGAAGAACAGTACGGCTGGAGCTTGGTTGGCTACTGCATGTGTCACATTCCGGTAAGCAAACAAGAAACTATCCACCTTGTGTTGTAGTGGTATTTCGTCATTATACATTGCCTTTATTGCCTTTTTAAAGGGCTGAACAAACCTCTCAGCCAATCCATTTGCGGCTGGATGATATGGGGCAGATGTGTAATGTCTTCAGGAACCTCCGGAAATCCTCAGACACAAACTGTGGCCCATTGTCGGAGCAAATCTTTTCTGGCAACCCATTCCTGGCGAAGATGGCCCTTAGGACTGCAATAGTTTTCTCCGTGGTGGTGGAGGACATTTTAATGACCTCTGGCCATTTCGAATGGGTGTCCACAGCAATTAGAAACATTGAGTCCATAAATGGACCAGCAAAATCAATGTGTACCCGTTGCCATGGAGATCAGGGCCACTCCCATGGATGTAGCGGGGCCTGTGGTGGAGCGTTTTGGACCTTCTGGCATCCTGTGCATCTCTTGGTCATATCCTCGATTTCTTTATCAATTCCCGGCCACCACACAAACGCCCTGGCTAGGCTCTTCATTTTTACCCTCCCAGATGACCCTCATGAAGCTCATTGAGCACTCTATCTCTCAACTTGGGTGGAATTACCACTCGGGATCCACACATCAAGGTTCCCCGGCACACTGACAGCTGTTCTCTCCTTGGCGAGAATGCTGGCAACAGTGAGTCGCCATATGCTGGCCATCCCTTCACCGTCAAATCGTAGACCCGAGAGAGTGTCGGGTCATTTCGGGTTTCCTTCTCTATACTCGAGTTTGTAACAGGCAAACATTCGACGATGGTCGCATGGAATATCTCAACAGCGTCCACTGCCGGTGTTTCTTCTACCGTAGGCAACGGTAGGCACGACAGCCCATCAGCGTTTCCATGCTGTTTCGTACCCTTGTACTCGATGTCGTACTGATGTGCCCCTAGAAAAAGTGACCATCTTTGCAGCCGCTGCGTTGTCATCACCGGAACGCACTTCTTTGGGTTAAAAATGGAGACCAGGGGCTGATGATCAGTCAGTAGGGTGAATTTCTGCCCATGCAGATAGTGATTGAACTTCTTCACTCCCCACACCAGGCTGAGGGCCTCCCTGTCAATCTGGGCATAGTTACGCTCGGCTGAGGTTAGCGAGCGCGACGCAAAGGCTATTGGCCTCTCTGAACCGTCACGGAATTTGTGTGACAGTACCGCTCCAATGCCGTAGGGTGATGCATCACATGCCAACCGAATCGGTAGTGTTGGGTTGTAGTGGGCCAATACTTCTTTTGAAGTGATTAGGCATTTACATTCCTGAAAGGCACGCTTACACTCATCACTCCATTTCCATGTCACTCCAGTTTGCAGCAGGGCGTTCAGTGGGTGCAGAATTGTAGATAAATTCGGCAAGAACTTACGGTAGTAGTTCACCAACCCGAGGAACGATCTCAGTTGCGACACATTTTCCGGTGCTGGAGCCTTGACTACAGCCTCAATCTTGTCCGGCGACTTATGCAACCCTTCCTCATCAATCATGTGGCCACAATACGAGATTTGTCTCCTGAAGAACTCGCATTTGGGGTGGTTGGCTCGTAGCCCATATTTCTGTAATCTCGTGAGCACCTGCTCCAGGTTGGCAAGATGTTCACTGTCATTTTCGCCCGTAACCAGGATGTCGTCCAAATAACACTGGGTCCCCGGGATCCCTTGCAGGACTTGTTCCATCGCCCTCTGCCAAATAGCCAGGGACGATGCTACCCTGAATACCAGTCGATTGTGCTGGTATAGGGCTTTGTGAGTGTTTATCGTGAGGTATTTTCTAGATGCTTCTTCCACCTCCGTTTGTAGATACGCTTGGGCCAGATCAATCTTTGTAAAATGTTTCCCTCCAGATAGTGAGGCGAAAATATCTTCTATCCGCGGAAGTGGATATTGTACTGTGTGCAGGACTGGGTTCACAGTCACCTTGAACTCCCCATGGATGCGAACCTTCTTTGGCTCCCCAGGCGTGCTGCTCAATGCTTTCTTCATTACAGGAACGATGGGTGTGGCCCACTCGCTCCAGTCCACCTTAGACAGCACACCCGAACGCTCCAGACTCTCCAGCTCTGCTTCAACGGCTGGGCGGATCGTTTATGGCACCGGTCTGGCCTTGAAAATTTTTGGGTTTGCGTTATCCTCAATCTTTATGGTTGCCTTTACTCCTTTTAGAGTCCCAAGTCCTTGTTGGAACACCTCTTCCGCGTCAGGTAGAATTTGTGACAGACGTCCAGGTGCGACGTCATCATCCTTTTTGTCAGTCACAGTTAGCGCCAGAATGGAATGCCAATCCAATTGTATTTTTCTGATCCATTCACGTCCCAATAATGGTGGTCCTCCATCTCGTAGTATATACATATATATTTTCTGTGTTTCCTTGCCGTTATATTTAACTGGCACCCTTATTTTTTCTCTGGGGTAGACTGAAGTAACCAAATTACTGTTGCCAAATTACTATTATACCTTAGTTTGTATGTTAGCCATAGGCACAATTAGTTTTAATGCTAGAATACATATAATGCAGCACCAATGTACAAGGTGAAGATAATGGGTTAATCCCTACCCTGAGTTAAACGATATAGAGGTCTGTATTTCCTTTATTCAGCTAAAGGTGATTAAATGACTTCAAGGCTGAAAGATTAGACTGCAGAGGGAAGATGAGGGAGGAGTTGGGTATTCAGCCGAGCAAACACATATGCAGATAACGCCACTTAAAACTGGCTGATAGTAAATCACACAATAAGGTTCCAGTCCTCAAAGTCTAATTAGGATGAGCTTGCTTTGCAGAATGTCACCCGGGACGAGGCCGAATGCATGGGCCTCGCACCCTTAACCAAGTCTGCTATCTTAAGAGAACATTCAACAAGTGAAACCACCTGGCTATGGGCAAATGGCTGGCTGTAAAGTAATAAAATGAGGCCCATGGTCAGGAGGTGACAGAATTAACCGATAACAGAAATGTGGGAATGTGAGCGCAGGAAGATGAAATGTCACGGTTTATAATTGCCATTTAGCTATAACTCTGTATATACTGATGAGCTTTATCCCCGCCCCTAGGGAGGGGAGTTTGATTTTTGTATAACTGTGATTGTTGCTAGGGAATCGGTGGAGTCGGATCTGAGGAGAGACTGAGAAGGTTCTCCCCAGTACTGTGAATAAAGACCGTTTTGAACCATCCTTCACTCGAAGTCTGTCATCTGTACCAAAGCTAAGCGTCGACTTTGTATATCACTTAGTCCGCTCTGAGGGGGAAAGGGTTAAGTATCGACCTGGCACAACACCAGGTCCACTTTTCAGGATACAACAACTGGCGTCACGAACAGGATCACAGACTCTGACCGGTCCACAGGAACGGCGAGCTAAGAAGGGCGAGTACGTTTTAAATTACCACCCATAAATTAGAAAGCTCAGAACGTACTGTGAGATCCGGTAAGGCTGTGATTAAAAGAACTAAAGTTGGCAGAGACAGACTCGAGAAAGGTGGTGCGGTCTGGTGTGCCGGGAGGCGGCGAATCCTCTGAACTGTTGAGACAGCAAAGCCTCTAGGATAAAGAGGCAGATAAGTGGGCTATAAAGACCTACGAGTGAGCCGAGAGGCGGCGAATCCTCAGCGTGCCAGCGTAAGTGTGTGTGTGTGTGTGTGAGTGAGTGACAGGGTAATATAAGAACCATTGAGAAGTAAGTCGGAAGCTATATAGAATGCCTAAAAAGGATGCAGAAATAAAGAAGAAAAAATGGTGTTAAAGTGTGAAAGTTTCCCTGACTATGAATGTTTAAGAGGTTATAACATTCCTTGTCTGAAAGTCTGTCGTTTTAAAAAAGGGTGTCTGCTGTGTGTTTTAGCTCCACCCACTTCTCTGTGTAAAAAAAAAGCATTTAACCCTTTGTCTTGTCTTGGATTTTGGAAGTTTTAAGAATGTGCGAATAAGATTGTGCCCCCAGAATGAAAAAGAAACCTACTACAATTTAAGTTAAGCTGGAGTGTAAAAACTGAGAAGAGCAACAAAAAGTTTGTTTAACAAAAGATTAAGTTTCAGTCTAAGATTTAACCCTGGAGTTATGAAGTAAAATTAACCTATTAAAACCAGATTTTCATTGTGGCCACAGTGAATTTCTGGTTGGTGTAAATTGGTGTAGTCCGAGTGACACCCTACAGAATGCGGGACTAAAGTTAAACCCTAGAAAGGTACAGGTAGGGAAGGATGAAGAAATCTACCTAGGACACCTAATAACACAAGGGAAGAGATTGGATGTATAATAATACCTACACGGTTGTGGGTATGCGAGAACACCGAAGGAACAATCCTAGGGATAGACATACTGCGAGAAGTAGGAGCTTTAGTCGACCCTAAGGCGAATGAAGTGTACTGGCCCCCAGATTATAAGTTAAACAAACAGGCAGGCCCGGGAAACAAAGTAGAAATGGCCCAGCCTATATAGGATTTGATCAAAGGGGGGTAGCCAAAGGAAAAAGTGTGAACCTATATAGATAGTCGGAATGCCTTTGGGGTGGTGTCTGATTACATGATAGCCGGGAATAGGCAGGAATATCTGACACCAGGAGGAGGACCCGTAAGACACAAGAATATAATCAAGGAATGAGTAGGAACCTCTCTCCTACCCAAAGAGTGCGTAATAATAAATTAAGGCACACAAGAGGATGGGCAGCTAAACGATCAGTTGAGAGAGGGAATCTGACCAATGAAGCCCAAATGTTCATGTTGAGTCAAAGTGTGAAACCACAACTGTCTCTCAGTCAGGGATGTTTTTGGGTTGTGTGAAGTGACGCAATAATGTTTAGCTCCACCTTCAAAAGCCTGCGAAGGAGTTAACCCTTTCCACTGACAGCTGTTTGAGTATTACTGAATAGAATTTAAAGATATTGGACATTATTAAATTTAAGTTTCTTAATGTTAAGTTAATATTGCCCCACAGTAACAGAAGGAGAATTAGGATTTGATAAATGGAAGTTATCTTATAAACTAATCGCAGCACCATCTCAAACGGCCAGGAGACTGCTTGGGAGGCTGTCCTGTTACCTAAAGATAAATCCATACAGATAGTTAGAGATATGAGCCAGAACCCCGCAGCTATGATGGGAATGGAGGGAGAGGAACACTGTTGCACCAGTGAAGAAGAATCAGAGTATGTAGACAGAATCAGGGAATTGCCTTTGACACAGGCAGACCTAGAGCTATATGTGGACGGGTCACGTAAATATGTTAACGGAACACCACGAACAGGTTGGACCATGGTGACCGGAGATGGCACCGTCCAGAGGGAAGGAAGATTACCAGGGGGTAGTTCAGCACAGGTTGGACCATGGTGACCGGAGATGGCACCGTCCAGAGGGAAGGAAGATTACCAGGGGGTAGTTCAGCACAGGTTGGGCCGTGGTGACCGGAGATGGCACCGTCCAGAGGGAAGGAAGATTACCCGGGGGTAGTTCAGCACAGGTTGCTGAGTTAACAGCGTTGACAGAAGCATTAAAATTGGCAGCAGGGAAACGGGTGAAAATCTATACCGATAGTCGCATAGTACATGAATATATGGCAGCTTGGAGTAGAAGGGGTATATTGCCTCAGGTGGCAAACCCATACAGCATGAGGAATTAGTAAAGGAATTGGTAGCTGCCTCAGGGTTACCCACTGAAACAGCTGTAGTGAAGGTAAAAGCCCACCAGAGGGGGAACTCCCCCACAGAAAGGGGAAACAGAGCCGCCGATCGTGCAGCCAGAAAAGTGGTAGAGCAACAGATTGCAGCAGTAAACAAGAGCAACACAGAACCAGAAACACAGATAGACATAGCTGCTGTAACTGCATTGCCAGAAGATATAGATATGTCCAAATTACATAAGGAAGTATCCCAGGAGGAGAAACAGCTATGGGAACAAGGGGGACAAGGAGAAAGAGCGGGGGGAATATGGAGGAAAGAGCAGCAGATATGTGCACCAGGCTGTATACAACAGGAATTAATGAAAATGTACCATGGTAGGCAACACACAGGTATATCCAATATGTTAAACAACCTCCAGCGATGCTGGTGGTGGCCCGGAATGAAACAAGCTGTGGACAGATTCTGTAGACACTGCCCCATATGTGCGCAGTATAACATAGGGAAACCTGTCAAGGTAAAGTGGGGACATCAGCCGAGACCAAGAGGCCCATGGGAGAAGTTGCAGATAGACTTTACTGGACCTCTACCGAAATCAAAGGGGAAAATGTACTGTTTGGTAATAATAGATCAATTTATTAGATGGGTTGAAACATTCGCCACTAGAGATTGCACAGCAACAACCGTAGCACGAATAATGGCAGAGGAGGTTGTACCACGACGGGGGGTCCCGCTGCAGATTGATTCAGACCAGGGAACACACTTTACAGGAAAGGTTATAAAGGAAACATGCGCATTATTAGGTATCAGACAAAGGTTCCACATACCATACCACGCTCAGAGTTCAGGGATGGTGGAAAGGATGAACCGGACTTTGAAATTATCCTTAGCTAAAGCAGTAGAAGACACGGGGAAGGGATGGGCAGAGTTACTCCCGAGTATACTGATGAGACTTAGAGCAACTCCGAATAGAACCACGGGGCTGACACCTTTCGAACTAATGACCGGACGAGCAATGACACTGCCGGAAGGAGTCGCTACCGGGGGTGGGGATGTAGGGCCCCTGAAGGATAGAATTAGGAGATTTATTAAACAATTGTGTACGCAATTACACGCTCTCAGACATGAGGCCAAAGACCAACAGATTATACGGGATCTAGAACAGGATGCACGGGACGACCAGAAGGAGGTCCCAGCTGTAGGTAGCAAGGTGATGGCAAAAATAATACCAGCCAAACCAGGGCTAGCACCCAGATGGTCAGGGCCTTACTAAGTATTAATGAATAGTGACACATGCGCTCGTGTAGATGGGTCCGGAACAGGTAAAGGAAGGTGGAAACACTGGACTCAGTTAAAAATATATAAGAAAGACAATGAGGAAACCAGAGATGGTGCCCTTTTTGAGCAGAGTGAGGAATATACTAGAAGATATAAAGAATGGGAAGGGGAGTTACTACATATATCAATAATGGGACGTGTATGATGATAATGTTATATGCCATAGTTTGCATCTTCAGGTATGTCTGAGGACAGAGCCACAGAACAAGAAATGAACCCAATGTACAGCATTTTGAACTGATAAAATGGATAAGAGCAGAATAATTCTAACTGGCTGGTGACGACCAGCCCCCTTTTTGTAATTACAGGAACATTGGACGTCCGGAATGAGGTAGAGCAACCTCGCCTTGATCCTAAGGATGAACATAAGTATTGCCGTTGTCGAGGGGGATTAGTGATAAGGAAAACACAAGATGAGGTGTACTTTAGTGTAACACATAGAGTTAAGCCTGCCATTAATATGAGTACTCTAGAGATGCCCGCGATGTGTAACAATCATACAAAACAAATATGGAACTCCCTGTGGGTAAAACAATTAGAGGGTCCACAGAGAAAATCTCTCTTACAAAGACGTAAGAAACGGGGAGTATTGGAAATGGCCGGAGCAGGGTATGCGGCCGGGTTAGCAACAGTTAATAGCTTGGACATAGAAGGAGTAAATGAAGGAGTAGAGGAACTACAAGCAAAAATAAAAAGGCTACTAAAACAAGCCACTGGAAATGGCCAGCAATTGGCACTGGCAGGAAAACAAACAATAATGCAATTGTTGGGGGTGGAAGATGTTGTGTCCGTGTGTTGATAGAGACACTGAAGGCAGGAGTAGGTTTCACAGGTGTTTACTGAACAAAGTCTGGAGGTGAACTAACTGATACAACACAATATACAGGCTTATATAGCCCGAGTGGCCATTACCGGCATTACAGTACACAGGTGTCTCTTAAAGGCACATACACTACAATTCCTCCCCTTTTAGCCAACCAGTACATAATATTTTAAGTAATCATTAATTACATATTACAAGAACAATAATCTACACCTTGCTGCAGTTAATCAAGTATAAGTCAGTCTCTCTGGAGGCTTCCTGACTCGGTCCTGATAATGCCTCGGTGGTGTAGTAGGTTTCGGTGGTGCAGTAGGTTCTTTTGGCAAGGCTGATTCGGCTTGAATGCCAGTGTCGGGTTCATCTGGTTCCAGTATCACCGGATCGGAGGTAGATACTATGGGTATCTCTACTTCATCATTAGGCGTATAGAGTTGTGGTGTAGGTTGTCCCTTTTCGGATGACTCTATGATCTGGTCAGCATGGCGCCTTATTATGCTTTCTCCAATGTCCACGGTATACATCAGCGGTCCTAGTCGTGTGCAGATAGTTCCAGGCTGCCATTTCTCGGTACGGTAGTCCCGGGCCAAAACTTGTTGACCTATCTGGAAGGTTCTAGTTGGCCTTTCATTCATGCCTTTAAATTGCCAGTTCTCCACGTCCCTTCTGATGTTTGGCTTGATCAAATCCAGCCAGTATCTTAGGCTTCTATTGAAGAACATCATGGCGGGAGTTTGGTTTGTAACCATATGTGTGGCATTCCTGTATGCAAACAAGAAGTTATCCACCTTATGCTGAAGTTTTATGTCTTCATTACCCATGGCCTTTATGGCCTTCTTGAAGGTCTGGACAAACCTTTCAGCCAATCCATTGGTGGCGGGATGGTATGGGGCGGACGTGTAGTGCTTAACTCCATTGTTTTTTAAGAACTTCCTGAATTCTTCGGACACAAATTGCGGTCCATTATCAGAACAGATCTGTTCAGGCAGCCCATTCCTGGCAAATATGGTCCTTAATACTGTGATGGTTTTTTCTGTGGTGGTGGAGGACATCTTTATTACCTCCGGCCACTTGGAGTGTGCATCAACCGCGATTAAGAACATTGAGTCCATAAATGGACCAGCAAAGTCGATGTGTACCCTTTGCCATGGAGATGAGGGCCACTCCCATGGATGTAGAGGGGCTTGTGGTGGAGCGTTTTGGACCTTCTGGCATCCTAGGCAGCTCTTGGTCATTTCTTCGATGTCTCCATCGATACCTGGCCACCATACAAACGCCCTGGCTAGGTTCTTCATTTCCACTCCACCCAGATGCCCCTCGTGAAGCTCCTTTAGAACTTTATCCTGGAGTTTGGGTGGAATCACCACTCTGGATCCACACATCAAGGTTCCTCGGCACACTGACAGCTGTTCTCTTCTTTGCGAGAATGCTGGCAACAGCGGTTCGCTATGTGCTGGCCATCCCTTCACTGTCAAATCGTAGACTCGTGAGAGAGTCGGGTCATTTCTAGTTTCCCTTTCAATGGCAGAATTTGTTACTGGTAGACATTCGACAATGGTAGAGTGGAAAATCTCCACTGGGTCTAGGGTAGGTGTCTCTTCTACCGTTGGCAACGGTAGGCATGATAAACCGTCAGCATTCCCATGCTGTTTTGATCCTTTGTATTCTATGTTATATTGGTGTGCCCCTAGAAAAAGGGACCACCTCTGTAGCCTTTGCACTGTCATAATGGGAACACCCTTTTTAGGGTTGAATATGGAGATGAGGGGTTGATGGTCAGTCAACAAGGTAAATTTTTGTCCGTGTAGGTAATGGTTGAATTTCTTCACTCCCCATACCAGGCTGAGCGCTTCCCTGTCGATTTGGGCATAGTTACGCTCAGCCGAGTTCAATGAGCGTGACGCAAAAGCTATCGGCCGTTCCGAGCCATCAGGGAATCTATGCGATAATACCGCTCCTACGCCGTAAGGGGATGCATCGCACGCCAGTCTGATTGGCAGTGATGGGTTGTAATGAGCCAAAACTTCTTTGGGCGTGATTAAGTCTTTGCATTTATGGAAGGCATGTTTACAGTCTTCACTCCATTTCCAAATTACTCCTGTTTGTAGCAGTTCATTAAGAGGGTGCAGAAGAGTTGATAAGTTCGGTAAAAATTTATGATAGTGTGGCAGAGCCACCAAGGGTCTCAGAACAATTATTAATAATCCCTTTAACTACAGTATAGTGCAACCGCGGACTGCACCTTTAAACTGCCTGTTAACTGTACTGTATGGTGTTTTCCTGCACTCCACGTGATGACGTCATGACGCTGCTCACGTGACCACCAGTGGAGCGAAGAACGTGATGATGTCATGACGTCAGCTTCCAGATTCTTCCAGTAGTCGTCGAGTGCCCAGCAAGCTGTATAGACCTGTATACCGTTTCTCCTGTAGTTTCCCTGCTAACTTTGTTGTTCATTAAAACCTGTTGATTTGATTCATCGAGTCGAATACTTTATTCAGATAGGAACCTCCGTTCCTACATTGGTGACCCCGATCTCGTCGGACAACTTTGTCTAGGATGAACACGAACGCCGTCGCCCTTAAACTGCCGCAGTTCTGGGAACAGCAGCCAGCAGCATGGTTTTTCCAGGCAGAAGCACAGTTCGCTCTCCGGGAGGTCACAACGGATGCGACCCGTTATTATTACGTGGTTGCCACTCTCGACAGTGCCACGGCCTCGCGGGTCGTCAGCATCCTTGGAAGCCCACCGGAGGAGGGCAAGTACGAAGCGCTTAAAGCCCGTTTGCTACAGGTATTTGATCTTAATAAGTCGGAGCGGGCACGCAAGCTTATTTCCATGCCCGGCCTCGGGGACTCAAAACCGTCAGAGCTGATGAGTCAAATGCTCACGCTGTTGGGTGCGGAACCCCAATGCTTTTTATTCCGTGAGCTTTTCCTCTGCCAGCTACCCGATCCGGTTCAGGCGGCCTTGGCCAACACTGCCATCACAGACGGTGCTGAAATCGCTGCAGAGGCAGACAAGATATTTACTGTTACTCAGCAATGTTGTGCAGCCACGAGGCGCCTTTCCCCCACGCGAGAGAAAGCCAGCCCGCCCCCAGCAGGATGGTGCGCGTACCACGCCCGTTTTGGCGCCAAAGCTCGATGCTGCCGGCCTCCTTGCACTTTCCCTCAAGAAAACAAACAAAAAAAAAACTCCAACAAGCCCGCGTCCTCCCGGACGGATGACAAGGTCTAAGAAGCACAGCAAGTTAGCCATGGCGGCGGGCTCAGCGGGCAAACTCATTTATGTTACGGATTCCGTTACGGGCCGCCGGTTCCTGTGCGACACTGGCTCGCAGTGCAGCATCCTCCCGGCTTCAAAGCTGGACCTACTATCCGGCAGCCAAGGGCCTTCCCTCGTGGCAGTAAATGGCGCGGCCATGCGTACGTTCGGGAAACGGACGGTAAACTTAACCTTCGCCGGTCAACGTTTTGTCTGCGACTTTATTACAGCCAAGGTCTCACAGGCCATCCTGGGGGCCGATTTATTCTGCGCCAACGGTCTGCTGGTCGATGTCCAACACTGCCGACTCATTAATGCGTGCACATTCCACGCAGTGCCCTGCCACCGCAGCACCGCCGTGTCCTGGTCGGTGGCCTGCGCGGTTCCGTCGCAAGACGGCTTTACGCGCCTGCTCGGCGAATTCCCAGAGCTCACCAGGCCCGCTTTTTCGGATTCAGGCACACGGCACGGGGTGGAGCACCATATCTCCACGACCGGAGCACCAGTTTACGCTCGGGTGCGGCGACTAGAAGCCGGCAAGCTGGCAGCTGCAAAGGCTGAGTTCCAGACCATGAAGCGCCTCGGGATCATCCGGCGTTCAGACAGCCCTTGGTCTTCCCCACTGCACATAGTCCCCAAACCAGGCGGCGGATGGCGACCGTGCGGGGATTACAGACGCTTAAACGATGCCACGACACCGGGCAGGTACCCGATTCCCCACATCCAAGATTTTTCGGCTCATCTGGCTGGAAACGCTATATTTTCTAAAGTGGATCTCATTCGTGGATATCACCAAGTTCCGGTGCACCCTCCAGACGTCCCCAAAACGGCAGTCATCACTCCGTTCGGCCTTTTTGAGTTCCTCCGCATGCCATTCGGTCTGAAAAATGCAGCTCAAGCATTCCAGCGTTTGATGGACTCTGTCTTACGGGACCTACCCTTCATTTTTGTCTACTTGGACGACATCCTCATAGCCAGTAAGGATTCGACAGCTCACATGGCCCATTTACGCACACTGTTCGCCCGACTCAGCCAACACGGCCTTATTGTCAATCCGGCCAAGTGCACGTTCAGAGTATCCTGCATTGATTTCCTGAGACACAGGATTACCCCAGAAGGCGCCGTCCCGCTAGCCACCAAGGTAGAGGCAGTTACCGCATTCCCGCAGCCTCGCACGGTCAAATCCCTGCAAGAGTTCTTGGAGATGGTAAATTTTTATCATCGTTTCGTCCCCAAAGCGGCCCGCTTGATGCAACCGCTGTACGAAGCACTAAAGGGAAAGTCGGGCAAGGATGTTCTCACTTGGACACTGCAAATGGACCAGGCGTTCCGCGATACCAAGGCGGCGTTGGCAGACGCAACTATGCTGGCACACCCACGTCCGAGCGCGACTGTTGCCCTCACTACGGATGCCTCCGACTATGCCATCGGAGCAGTTCAAGAGCAATGGGTCAACAGGGGTTGGCAGCCGTTAGCCTTTTTCAGCCGCCAACTGCGCAAGAACGAGCACTTTTGACAGAGAGCTGCTAGCCCTGTTTTTGGCCATCAGGCATTTCCGTTTCCTCCTAGAAGGCCGCCCGTTCACTGCCTTCGTGGACCACAAGCCGCTCACCTTCGCTATGGCCAAAGCGGCGGAACCTTGGTCAGCTCGGCAGCAGCGCCACCTCACGTTTATATCCGAATTCACGACGGATTTGCGGCACGTGTCGGGCAAGGATAATCTCGTGGCAGATTGCCTTTCCCGAGTCCCAGTCCAGGCAGTCCACCTGGGCATCGATTTCGTCGGACTGGCAAGGGATCAACTGGCAGACCCAGAGGTACAAGCGTTTAGGACCACGCCTTCCAGTTGGCAGGTTGCAGACGTGCCGTTTCAAGAGGCAGGAACCACACTCCTGTGCGACACATCCATGGGAGTGCCCCAGCCCATCGTGCCGGTCGACTGGCGCAAGAAGGTATTCCAGGCAATCCACGGGTTATCTCACCCGGGAATGCAGTCTTCTCAGCAGCTAATGTCCCGCAAATTCGTTTGGAAAGGCATGCATCTGGACGTCCGGGACTGGACAAACAATTGCGTCGATTGCCAAAAGGCCAAAGTTCAGCGTCACGTCAAGGCCCCGCTGGCAAACTTCCCGGTGCCTGAGCGCCGTTTCGACCACGTTCATGTGGATTTAGTAGGCCCCCTTCCTGGGTCACGTGGATTCACACACCTCCTGACAGTCGTAGACCGGACCACCAGGTGGCCAGAGGCGATTCCATTGGCCGCCACCACCGCAGCAGACGTAGCCAGGGCATTTCTTTCGTCGTGGGTAGCTCGTTTCGGGGTGCCATCGGACATCTCCTCGGACCGCGGTCCGCAATTCACCTCAGAGCTGTGGAACGCAGTGACACAAGGCCTGGGTACCAAGCTGCACCGCACCACCGCGTACCATCCGCAGGCGAATGGCCTGTGCGAAAGGTATCATCGGTCCCTCAAAGCGTCCCTCCGTGCCAGCCTGTGAGGACCCAACTGGGTGGATAGGCTCCCATGGGTGATGCTCGGCCTCCGGACTGCACCAAAGGAGGATCTTCAGTCTTCATCGGCTGAGCTGGTTTATGGCCAGACACTCAGAGTGCCAGGTGACTTCCTACCTCCACACACCAAACCATGGTCCGCAACTCAACAGCTCCTACTGCATCAGGAGGCGGCTAGGAATTTCCGGCCCATCCCAACCTCGCAGCACGACCTGCAGAGGCCTCACGTTCCGACAGAGCTCATGAGTTCGGACTATGTCTTTATTCGGCAAGACGGTCACAGAGACCCACTCAAGCTGCCGTATACCGGACCCTTTCATGTCATCTCAGCAGGAGACAAGTTCTTCACAGTCGAAGTCGGTGGAAAGTCTGATACTGTTTTGGTCGACCGGCTCAAACCAGCCCACCTGGATCGGACTGAGCCTGTCGTGGCTGTCCAACCGCCTCGCCGTGGCCGACCGCCGTTAGCCACCAGACCAGCTGTGCATCAACCCACCGTCGAACAGCCCGATTCGTCCGCCGACGCGCCTGCACCTCTGCCCACCGTTTCTGCCTCGCCCAAGACACCGCTTCTGTCGCAATCCGGCTCTGGGTCTTCGAATAACGCCCCGTTTCCGCTGCCTGAGTTTTGCCGCCGTTCCACCAGGATCATTAAGCCTCCTACTCAGTTGACAATGTCCGTTAAAGTGGATTCTGATGGGGCGCCTGTGGCGGAGCCACCAAGGGTCTCAGAACAATTATTAATAATCCCTTTAACTACAGTATAGTGCAACCGCGGACTGCACCTTTAAACTGCCTGTTAACTGTACTGTATGGTGTTTTCCTGCACTCCACGTGATGACATCATGACGCTGCTCACGTGACCACCAGTGGCGCGAAGAACGTGATGACGTCATGACGTCAGCTTCCAGAATCTTCCAGTAGTCGTCGAGTGCCCAGCAAGCTGTATAGACCTGTATACCGTTTCTCCTGTAGTTTCCCTGCTAACTTCGTTGTTCATTAAAACCTGTTGATTTGATTCATCGAGTCGAATACTTTATTCAGCTAGGAACCTCCGTTCCTACAATAGTAATTTATTAATCCCAGGAACGATCTTAATTGTGAAATATTTTCAGGCGCTGGGGCTTTTATGACCGCTTCAATTTTTTCGGGTGACTTATGCAACCCTTCCTTATTAATTATGTGTCCACAATATGATATTTGATTCTTGAAAAATTCGCACTTGGGGCGATTTGCTCGTAGGCCCCGTTCTCTCAGCCTAGTGAGCACCTGCTCCAAATTGGCAAGGTGCTCGTTGTCGTTTTCTCCTGTTACAAGGATGTCGTCTAGGTAGCATTGAGTCCCCGGAATCCCTTGGAGGACTTGCTCCATAGCTCTTTGCCAGATAGCCGGAGCGGATGCTATTCCGAAAACCAGTCGATTGTACTGGTACAGGCCTTTGTGTGTATTTATCGTGAGATACTTTTTAGAGGTCTCCTCAACCTCCATCTGTAGATATGCCTGTGCCAAGTCAATTTTTGTGAAACGTTTCCCTCCGGATAGTGAGGCGAAAATATCTTCTATCCTCGGAAGAGGATACTGTACCGTGTGAAGGACCGGGTTTACAGTCACCTTGAAGTCTCCACAGATGCAAATTTTTCTCTGTTCTTCAGATTTATCATTATTCAACGTTTTCTTCATGACCGGGACGATGGGTGTTGCCCACTCGCTCCAATCTATTTTGGATAAGACGCCTGCCTTCTCCAAATTCTCCAGCTCTGCCTCGACTGCTGGACGAATTGCGTATGGCACCGGTCTTGCTTTAAAAAACTTGGGAATTGCCGCATCTTCCACTTTTATTGAGGCGGTGATGCCTTTCAAGGTTCCTAGTTTCTCTTGAAACACTTCCTTGGCGTTGGCCAAGATGTCTTTTAATCGTTCAGGTATGACGTCATCATCGTTTTTTTTCTTACTGGTCACCGTCAGTGCCTGAATGGAGTGCCAATCTAAACGTATTTTCCTGATCCATTCACGTCCCAACAGCGGTGGACCACCATCTTGTAGAACGTATAAATACAACTTCTGTATTTCTTTGCCGTTGTATACTATAGGCACCCTTATTTTTCCTTTGGGGTATACTTTCTGCCCCGTATATGTTTTTAAGATAATGGATGTGTCTTTTAAAGGTATATGCGGAAATAGCCACTCGTAATCCCGTCGATTTATGACGGTCAGAGCTGATCCTGTATCTAGCTCCATTTTAACTGGGGACCCTGCTATCGTGAGGGTAACCCAAATGGTCTGGTAATCTTCTTTGGCAATTACATTATGTAATTTGAGACAGCTTAGTCTCTTGTTTTCGGAGTCGCTATCGCTCTTCTGGTCTTCGGAGCTACTGTCCGTCATCATTTGTACCTTCCTGTACTTTTCTTTATTGATTTTTTTTTTCCTGTCCGTGGATTTTTTTTGTCCAGATCGGCATACCCGTGCAATGTGTCCAATCTTCCCGCATTGCCTGCATGCTTTGTCCTTGAACCAGCAGTCCCTCTGGTCATGGGTGGATCTGCTGCACCGATAACATCTCTCGAAACCCTGTGTCATTTCATGGGTACCGAAGTCCTGTGTCTTTTGTTGTATCTCTGCAGCTCCTCTTGCGGCTGCTTCGTATGATACAGCCATACTGAAAGCCTTGTCCAGTGTCAAATCTTTCTCAGAAAGCAGCCTTTTCTGTGTTCCTTCACTTAGGAGACCGCAGACGAATTTGTCTCAAAGATAATCTGCTAGTCCTGCCCCGAATTGGCAGTGCTTTGATAGCTTTCTTAATTCGGTGAGGTAATCAGCGTTACTTTCATTCTTGTGTTGATTCCTCTTGAAGAATTTGAATCATTCCGCTATCAGCAGCGGTGTTGGGTTTAAGTGCTCCTGTAGGGTATCAACAATTTCCTTAAAATTCTTGTCTTTTGGTATGGCTGGAGTGATTAAGTTTCGTAACAGCCCGTATGTCTTTGCGCCCATTAGATTTAGAAGTACTGACGCTTTTTTATCATTTTCTATTCCATTTGCGGTGCAATATACCTCCACTCTTTCCACATATGTGGTCCAATCCTCCATGTCGTTATCAAAAGCATCAATATTGCCAGCCTTAAGCATCCTGGAAAAAAAATGACGCTTCCCACGCTTTTCTTTCTTTCCTGCAGAAAAGATATGGCGCTTCCCGCACTTCCCCGCCGCTGCTGCCGATGACAACGCTGTTCTCTGCGTTTTTTTTTTTTTTTTTTAATTTATTTACGGGTGGAGACTCGTTCCCGCCGGACTCTCTCTGCTAGGTCTGAACGTTGACCTGCTTGCAGCGCCGGCCGTCTCCCGAGTGCTCCCTCCCCATCTGTTACTGCTTGCCTCCGCCTTCGCTGCTTGGCCTCGCCGCAGAGCCAGCCGATGGAGCCCCAGCCCGACGCCCAGGAAGGATTATTGCAGTACCTGACACCAGCCCGGCTAGCTGGTGAAACCACAGCTTTTTCTTTTTCTTGCTTTTCTTCGACTTTTGACGTCTGAGGAATCGATGTCCTTGAGATACTGCCGAATTGCAGGTAAGTCCATTTCCAATTCGTCGCCATTGTTGTGTCCGTGTGTTAATAGAGACACTGAAGGCAGGAGTTGGTTTCACAGGTGTTTACTGAACAAAGTCTGGAGGTGCACTAACTGATACAACACAATATACAGGCTTATATAGCCCAAGTGGCCATTACCGGCATTACAGTACACAGGTGGCTCTTAAAGGCACATACACTACAGAAGAGGTAATAGCCCCCCATGCAGAAACAATCAATACAATTATTGATCGACTTGACAATGCTTCTCGCCAAACCCATAATGAACTAGTATGTGCCATGTATGGCTCATGGCTACTGTCAAATGCTCAATATAACATGAGGCAAATAAATAATGGACAGATCCCTGACTGGATTACTAATGAGGATCTGAAACCTTGGATTGACACAAATGAAAGCCTATGTAAGGGGCGTAAAATGGGACAAGTATACCGGGCAGGCAATTGTCTGACCCCATGGACTAAGATGATTGGCTTTGTACTGGCCATCCCACAACTCCCAGAAGAGGGACAGCCCCTATACGACGTGATTAACATAGGAGAGATACAAAGGGAAAGTTGGGTTAAATATCATGATGTCCCTACCAAGGCACTTTGGGAAGGGGATGAAGATAATAAACAGAAGAATGGAACCTTAAGGGGGGTGGTAATGGACGGGTGCCACCACAAGGGAAGGACATGGGCGTGCACACACCCCCCCCACTGAGGGAGACACATCCGAGTGCGGGTTCACAAAAACCACCAATTGCACCCTTGAGGTACACCCAAGGGGGATACACCGGACAAGGGTAGCACCAAGGAACAACGGGACATTTTGTGTCACCACAACTGAACAGAAATATGAATATCAAGATATGATTTGTCCCATTCCCCAACCAAACTTTTGTTTTGATCCAAAGATATCTACACAGATAGGACATCAATATATACACCCACCAAGACCACAGGAAACTAAAACATGGTCACTTGATAGTATGGTACTTAATAAAGAGGTTGAAGCTTATGTCATACCAGAGCCCAAGGCAATTCCTAAGTTAGAGGAAGAGGAGGCTTGGAAGAAATTACGGCAGGAAACGAAGGAAATTTTAAAATATTATCATAAAATAGAGGAAGGCTTAAAGAAACAACAAAAAGACATTGGTACAACATTAGCGGAAACTCCTTGGTACAATAAGATCTGGAACTGGGGGCTAAATGTCGATATACACCCCTGGATCAGGATCATGTCACACGTGCTGGTAGTTGTGCAAGGCGCCGTATTAATGATCCCTTTGTTCTAACTTTGTGGATATTGCCGATGGCGAAAGAACCACAACCTCGCACAGGCCATAACCAAACGAATAACGAAGGAAGAAGAGAAAGAAACACTGTTGCTAACCACCAACAAGCAAGGGGTAGGGCGTGAGGAGAATCATTATAAAGACTGCGTTTAGGATTGCGGAAGTATGAGTACTAGACACCCTGGCTTGGTACCACTAGGGCGACGGTACTCGTAGCAAACAATCTTAAACTGCAGCATATTGGACGTATTGGGTCAAAATGACCAATGGTCCATAAGGGGGGACTGAAGTAGCCAAATTACTGTTATACCTTAGTTTGTATGTTAGCCATAGGCACAATTAGTTTTAATGCTAGAATATGTATAATGCAGCACCAATGTACAAGGTGAAGATAATGGGTTAATCCCTACCCTGAGTTAAACGATATAGAGGTCTGTATTTCCTTTATTCAGCTAAAGGTGATTAAATGACTTCAAGGCTGAAAGATTAGACTGCAGAGGGAAGATGAGGGAGGAGTTGGGTATTCAGCCGAGCAAACACATATGCAGATAACGCCACTTAAAACTGGCTGATAGTAAATCACACAATAAGGTTCCAGTCTTCAAAGTCTAATTAGGATGTGCTTGCTTTGCAGAATGTCACCCGGGACGAGGCCGAATGCATGGGCCTCGCACCCTTAACCAAGTCTGCTATCTTAAGAGAACATTCAACAAGTGAAACCACCTGGCTATGGGCAAATGGCTGGCTGTAAAGTAATAAAATGAGGCCCATGGTCAGGAGGTGACAGAATTAACTGATAACAGAAATGTGGGAATGTGAGCGCAGGAAGATGAAATGTCACGGTTTATAATTGCCATTTGGCTATAACTCTGTATATACTGATGAGCTTTATCCCCGCCCCTAGGGAGGGGAGTTTGATTTTTGTATAACTGTGATTGTTGCTAGGGAATCGGTGGAGTCGGATCTGAGGAGAGACTGAGAAGGTTCTCCCCAGTACTGTGAATAAAGACCGTTTTGAACCACCTTTCACTCGAAGTCTGTCATCTGTACCAAAGCTAAGCGTCGACTTTGTATATCACTTAGTCCGCTCTGAGGGGGAAAGGGTTAAGTGTCGACCTGACAACACCAGGTCCACTTTTCAGGTTACAACATAGACCTTTTGCCACGTGTATGTCTTCAATACAGTGGACGTGTCCTTTAAGGGTATGTGTGAGAATAGCCGCTCATAGTCTCATCGATTCATGACAGTTAGGGCTGATCCTGTATCCAATTCCATCTTTACTTGGGACCCTGCTATCATGAGGGTGACCCAAATGGTTCGGTGATCCTCCTTTGCGATCACGTTGTGTAACTTTAGACAACTTAGTCTCCTGCTCCCGGAGTCATTATCACTCTCCTGATCTTCCGAAATACTGTCTGTCATTTTTCTTACTTTCTTGTACTTTTCCTTAGTAGTTCTTGTAGTGTTGGTTTTCTTTCCCGACCTGCAGACTCTTGCTATGTGTCCCATTTTCCCACATTGCCTGCATACTTTGTCCTTAAACCAGCAGTCCTTCTGATTATGGGTTGTTCTGCCGCAGCGATGGCACTTTTCTGCTCCATACGCCATTTCGTTAGTGCTGTATTCTTGTGGTTTCTGTTGTATTTCCGCAGCTCCCCGTGCTGCTGCTTCGTAGGATACTGCCACGCTGAAAGCCTGTTCTAGCGTCAGGTCCTTTTTTGAAAGTAGTCATTTCTGGGTTCCTTCACTCTGGAGCCCGCAGACAAACTTATCCCGTAAGGTGTCTGCCAGTCCTGCTCCGAACTGGCAGTGCTTCGATAACTTGCGTAGTTCCGTAAGATAGTCAGCATTGCTCTCATCTTTGTGCTGGTTTCTTTTATGGAACTTGAATCTTTCTGCTATCAGCAGCGGTGTAGGGTTTAGGTGTTCCTGTAAGATATTAGCAATCTCCTCAAAACTTTTCTCCATTGGTTTAGCTGGGGTAATTAAATTCCGCAATAGGCCGTACGTACTCGCGCCCATCAAATTTAATAATACCGACGCCCTCTTTCCATCGGCCACCTCATTTGCCTTGCAGTACACTTCAATTCTTTCCACATACGTGGTCCAGTCTTCTACCTCGTTGTCGAAAGCAGTGATACTGCCACTTTTCGGCATCTTGGGTGATTTAAAATGGCGCCTCCCGTGCTTTTTCTTCTTCCCCAATGGAATAAAATGGCGCCTCCCGCGCTTTTCCTTCTTCACCAACGGGATAAAATGGCGCTTCCCACGCTTTTCCTTCTTCCCCTTGCTGCCGCGCTGCTCCTAGCGTTCTACGGGGTAATGGCGGCGACCCGTGGGTTCGGCGCGTCTCGCCTTCCTTCTCCCCCGTTTATTTTCTCTCCACTGCCCGGTTCTTGAGCACCGACCGCGCCCTGTGCGCTCCACCCTCTCTCTCTTTTGTTTTCTTTTCCCGGCGACGCTGCGCGGTCCGTTTTGTAGAGCCGCTCGATCGAGCTTGAGCCCGCCGCAGTCCGGAAGGGTCAGCGCACTACCTGCTACCAGCACGATTTGCTGGAACACTTTAACTGGGGAGCCAAGCACAGCTCTCCACAGTCTCTCCCATAATTCTCCGAACACCGATGAATTCTTTGGGCGGTTGCCCTCAGTCGACGCCCGTTGCTCAGACTATGACCTCCAAGAAACCTCCTCTCAGGGCGAGATCCCCGTGAGATGATGCCACACTGCAGGTGAGTTCGAACTTACTCGTCGCCACTGTAAAGTCCGCGCCTCAATAATACACGGACTTCAGGAGAACAGTTGAACAGGTACTTTACTGAACAGGAGGGCAACGTCAGACTGAAATACAGAATCCTGCTAGGGCCTTTTATACAGGGGTGGTCACTGCCGGTACTGCAGTCTAAAACCAGTTCTTCCCTTAAAGGTACATACACAACACAAAGGACCCAATACTGAGCCCTGCGGAACCCCACTGGAAACAGCCTTCCAGTCACAAAAACACCCGTCGACCATTACCCCCTGCTTCCTCGTCCTCACCAATCTACCTGTCGCAGATGCATCTGTCCATGACAGTACTGGCAGCAGTGACCACCCCACAGTCATTGTGGAGACCAAGTCCCGTCTTTACACTGAGGACACCTTCCATCGTGTTGTGTGGCACCACCACCGTGCTAAATGGGATAGATTCAGAACAGATCTAGCAGCTCCAAACTGGGCATCCATGAGGCGCTGTGGGCCATCAGCAGCAGCAGAATTGTATTCCACCACAATCTGTAACCTCGTGGCCTGGCATGACCTGTTCTCGCTCTGGCCAACATCCCCAGCATCGAAGCTTTGACCACACTCGATCAGCTCCGATGGACGGGTCACATTGTCCGCATGCCCGATACGAGGCTCCCAAAACAAGAACTCTACTCGGAGCTCCGGCACGGCAAGAGAGCCCCAGGTGGGCAGAGGAAACGTTTCAAGGACACCCTCAAAGCCTCCTTGAAAAAGTGTAACATCCCCACCGACACCTGGGAATCCCTGGCCCAAGACCTCAAGACCGCACAAAGTGGAGGGGAAGCATCCGGGAAGGCGCCGAACACCTCGAGTCTCTTCACCGGGAGCAAGCGGAAGCCAAGCGCAGGCAGCGCAAGGAGCGCACGTCAACCCAAGAACCCCACCCACCCGCCCCTTCAACCACCATCTGCCCCACCTGTGACAGAGACTGTAGGTCCCACATTGGACTCATCAGTCACCTGAGAACTCATTTTTAATGTGGAAGCAAGTCATCCTCGGTTCCGAGGGACTGCCTAAGAAAATATCCCTCACTCTACCATTACCATCAAGCCAGGGGACCAACCCTGGTTCAATAAGGAGTGTATAAAGAGCATGCCAGGAGCAGCACCAGGCGTACCTAAAAATGAGGTGCCAACCTGGGGAAGCTGCAACACAGGACTACATGCCTGCTAAAAAGCAGAAGCAGCATGCTATAGACAGGGCAAAGCGATCCCACAATCAACGGATCAGATCAAAACTCTGCAGTCCTGCCACATCCAGTCGTGAATGGTGGTGGACCATTAAACAACTAATGGAAGGAGGAGGCTCCAAGAATATCCCCATCCTCAATGATGGTGGAGCCAAGCACGTGAGTGCAAAAGACAAGGCTGAAGCGTTTGCAACCAACTTCAGCCAGAAGTGCGGAGCGGATGATCCATAATATCGGCCTCCTCCCTGGAGGGGCTGAAATACCCCCTCCTGTTTTACAGATCAGCCGCCCTGCGCTGTACAGAAAGTGCCCGCTGTACTTTGAGCCCGGGAACCCCGAAGAGAGGCCTAGGCCGCAGGCTTCGGAGTTGTGCGCCTGCTTGCCATGACTTGACGTTGGAGGGAATGGCACTTACCCGCTTTGGGATAGGTGGCGATCAGAAGGTCCTCGGAGCTGGCCTGGAATTCCTCCACCGCTTTCCAGTTCTCCTGGAAAATATCCAGGATGGGAACGCCGTATAAAGGCACCAGCTTTGGCCTCTTGACCTCGGGGAGAGGGCTGCCCGCTGCTGTCTGATTGCGTGTCATCATGGCGATGAGTTGCCGATGGGACCGCACTCTGCTCCTGTCCCTGTCTCCCAGAGGGAACAAGGCTCAGTGGACATGGACTTTAGAACTTGGCAGAGATACTGTGTAACACAGTGACCGAGGGCAAGGGCACAGAGTTAGAGTGAGTCAGCACATCGAGGGAGAGCTTCATACAGAGTATTCTCAACACTCTCTCTCACACACACACAGATCTCCTGTAACCCAGTGACCGAGGACAGGGGCGGAGCGTTAGAGTGAGTCAGCACATCGAGGGAGAGCTTCATACAGAGTATTCGCAACACTCACTGCCCAGGGGGTAAACTCACTGCCCAGGGGTACACTCAATGCCCAGGGGGTACACTCACTGCCCGGGGGGTACACTCACTGCCCGGGGGGTACACTCACTGCCTGGGGGGTACACTCACTGCCCAGGGGGTACACTCACTGCCCGGGGGGTACACTCACTGCCCAGGGGGTATACTCACAGCCCAGGGGTACACTCACTGCCCAGGGGTACACTCACTGCCCAGGGGTACACTCACTGCCCAGGGGGGTACACTCACTGCCCAGGGGGGTACACTCACTGCCCAGGGGGTACACTCACTGCCCAGGGGGTACACTCACTGCCCAGGGGGGTACACTCACTGCCCAGGGGTACACTCACTGCCCAGGGGTACACTCACTGCCCAGGGGGTACACTCACTGCCCAGGGGGTACACTCACTGCCCAGGGGGGTACACTCACTGCCCAGGGGTTACACTCACTGCCCAGGGGGTACACTCACTGCCCAGGGGGTACACTCACTGCCCAGGGGGTACACTCACTGCCCAGGGGCTACACTCACTGCCCAGGGGTTACACTCACTGCCCAGGGGGACACTCACTGCCCAGGGGGTACACTCACTGCCCAGGGGGTACACTCACTGCCCAGGGGGTACCCTCACTGCCCAGGGGGACACTCACTGCCCAGGGGTTACACTCACTGCCCAGGGGGACACTCACTGCCCAGGGGGTATACTCACAGCCCAGGGGTACACTCACTGCCCAGGGGGTACACTCACTGCCCAGGGGGTACACTCACTGCCCAGGGGGTACACTCACTGCCCAGGGGGTACCCTCACTGCCCAGGGGGACACTCACTGCCCAGGGGTTACACTCACTGCCCAGGGGGACACTCACTGCCCAGGGGGTACACTCACTGCCCAGGGGGACACTCACTGCCCAGGGGTACACTCACTGTCCAGGGTGTACACTCACTGCCCAGGGGGTACACTCACTGCCCAGGGGGTACACTCACTGCCCAGGGGGTACACTCACTGCCCAGGGGGACACTCACTGCCCAGGGGTACAGTCACTGCCCAGGGGTACACTCACTGCCTAGGGGGGACACTCACTGCCCAGGGGTACACTCACTGCCCAGGGGGTACACTCACTGCCCAGGGGTACACTCACTGCCTAGGGGGGACACTCACTACCCAGGGGGTACACTCACTGCCCAGGGGGTACACTCACTGCCAAGGGGTACACTCACTGCCCAGGGGTACACTCACTGCCTAGGGGGGACACTCACTACCCAGGGGGTACACTCACTGCCCAGGGGGGACACTCACTGCCAAGGGGTACACTCACTGCCCAGGGGTACACTCACTGCCTAGGGCGACACTCACTACCCAGGGGGTACACTCACTGCCCAGGGGGTACACTCACTGCCCAGGGGGACACTCACTGCCAAGGGGTACACTCACTGCCCAGGGGTACACTCACTGCCTAGGGGGGACACTCACTGCCCAGGGGGTACACTCACTGCCCAGGGGTTACACTCACTGCCCAGGGGTACACTCAATGCCCAGGGGGTACACTCACTGCCCAGGGGGAACACTCACTGCCCAGGGGTTACACTCACTGCCCAGGGGGACACTCACTGCCCAGGGGTTACACTCACTGCCCAGGGGGACACTCACTGCCCAGGGGGGACACTCACTGCCCAGGGGGGACACTCACTGCCCAGGGGGTACACTCACTGCCCAGGGGCTACACTCACTGCCCAGGGGTCACACTCACTGCCCAGGGGTAAACTCACTGTCCAGGGGGTACACTCACTGCCCAGGGGTAAACTCACTGTCCAGGGGTTACACTCACAGCCCAGGGGTAAACTCACTGTCCAGGGTGTACACTCACTGCCCAGGGGTACACTCACTGCCCAGGGGGTACACTCACTGCCCAGGGGGGTACACTCACTGCCCAGGGGTACACTCACTGCCCAGGGGGACACTCACTGCCCAGGGGGTGCAATCTCTGCCCAGTGGGTACATGCACTGCCCAGGGGTACACTCACTGCCCAGGGGATGCAATCTCTGCCCAGTGGGTACACTCACTACCCAGGGGGGACACTCACTGCCCAGAGGCTGCACTCACTGCCCAGGGGGTACACTCACTGCCCAGGGCATACACTCACTGCCCGGGTGTGAGGGGTGGTGTGTGTGGTCAGCTTCACCTCTGACTCCCTGAGCGGTTCGAATCGCTCCCACTCCCTTGGTTCTAGACCTGGACTTATTTGGGGGTTGTAATGAAATTGCAACAGACAACCGAGTTGGTGAAAAGAACTTGGATTTTATTTGAGACAAGAAAATATACACAACACAATAATCTTATCACTCTAAAAGGGGGAACACTTCGGAATATGCGAGGGAGAATGACAATAGACAAAAGTACCTTACCCCTCCCAATCCCACTACACTAACTAGGTTGAATTCCAGAGGGCCAGGAAATGCTCACCAAATGCAGGAATAGTTTGTAGAGTGGGAAAATCTTGCAGATCTTCGGTTTCTTCCGAGTTGGTTTCTTGTTGGTCGCCGTGGCCCAATATTACCTAGTTGTTGGTAATATTGTTGGTTGTTGGTTCCTGGGGCCCTTGGTTGCTGCGATTCCCTCCGTTCTCCTCCTGTTGTCCTGAGGCTGATGTCTTTCAAATGAGCTGTGCCTTTTTCTGTGTCTGTCCGAACTGTACTGCTGACTCCAATTCACTGACTGCTGTTTCAATTCTCTGCCTGAACTGTGCTGATCGAACTCATCGAACGAACTGCTTTCTTGTGGAGACAGGTCTTTAGTTTATACTAAAACGAAGCCTGCTAATCTTTAGATTTTTGGCTGGCTCGTTAAGGGCCACTTGATTGGTCCCATTTAGTTAGCTGGTTTCGGGATAGCTTCCTGAGTCATTGAAGAAGGTGTGAAGTGACGTCCTGCTGCAGCACGTCGGCCGGCAGCTCCTCGGCGGGAAGCTCGCAGTCCGACTGGGAGGAGGGTAGCCGGGCATGGTGGCCAGAGGTCGAATCGTGAGCGGGAGAAGCAGGCCACCACACGTGGAGCCGAGCCGGCAACAGTGAGGAGGAGGTCGCGGTGACGAGGAGGACGGAGCGGCTGAGGGACATCGTGCTCCCACTGCCACTGGATGCCATTGAATTGACTTTCTGAACACAGCGCTGTAAGAATAGCTGACGTGTCCCTACGGGGCGTAAGCATTCCATTGTACTAGTTACATATGGCAAATAAAATTGAATTGAATTGAATTGAATTGAAGTGGTTTTGGATGTCTCAAACTGTTCGATTGTCTTTTAATCTTAGATTTCCTGTAAGGCCTTCAAATTCAGTGCAGGTTCTTTTATGCATGGCTTTTAATGGGCTTTGGGCTTTAGGTGAGGCTGGGGTTTTTATTGATTTATTGATTGAATGCAAATTCCCAGATAGGGGCTGAGTTTTGTTTATTGTTCCTCCCAGACAGTCTGGCTACTTTCGAATACCCAAACTGTTCCTCTGCAGAGGTCAATCCCACATTCCTGTCGCAGCCTTTTCCTACAAGTCTGTACATGTCCTTTTGAAATGCCACGTTTGTTTCAAATCTTTGAATTCTTCTGTTAGGACCAACCATGCATTTTATCTTTTACAGATTTCTTCTGTAATGGTCCAAAATCGTTTTAAATAAGGTTATCCTTCTGTTTTGGGGTTCTGCAGAATTTTGCGAACCCTACACCCCCCCTCTGTGATACTTTATAACACTATAGTACCATGCAGATGTGAGCAAAATTTCTGATCCTCAGTAGCCAACCGTCCCCTGTATTTACCTAAACTAAAATCCAAAACAAAACATTCTCTCCCATTCCCTTTAGGTGTAGTGTTTATCAAAATACACAAGGTGAAACATTTATTACATTCACATCCAAGCACGGAGGGGGCCCAACACCCCTGCACCACTTGGAAACATTACACACACATAGGAAAAATAAATTGACACACACACTCGTCAAACTTTATTTTTAATAATGGTCAAGGTTGGTTTTATACCTGGGCATAGCCTTTATTTTTGTTTTTGTCCCATGCTCCCTCATGCTGAGAGCGAGCAACTGGTCCCTTCCTTTGCACTTTGCACACAACAGGTAGAAAACTATTCCCAGCTGGCAATCCACTAAAACGTGCGAAGCCAGCCTAATCCAAGAGGGGACTTCTATATTTTCAAAAATATCCCACCAGGGTGGAACTACAATATCCAATATCTTGGCCCCTATCTTGACTGTCTTCTGCTCTAATGTATAGAAATGTTTCTGTGAGAGGACCACTGCTTTTAATAGGGCGGTAAGATGTTCTGGTAGAGGGGGAATTTCATATCGAAATGTGTTACATAATCTTGCAGGTTGGTGATGTTTTCCCTGACAGTGAGGTGAGCAGTTGAGGGTTCAGGGATGGGTACAATCCGTTCCTGGGCCACTTGAACTTCTGCCTCGGGTTTAAAACAAAAACAGCTGTCACTCACCAGACACCAGATGTGCTGTCCATGCCGGTAGTGGGGCGCACTTGTGGTGATACAATAAGTCCCACCCCCTATGAATGCTACCTGTGGGGAAACATGGCCTTGTGCCATTACCTCCATGGTACAGTTCACAGGTTGTGCGCCAGCAGCTTCAAACCCGCACTGTGGCCTTGAATAGTCATTCAAGTGCTGGGGACACAGTATTATGTGTGCTCCCCGGCTCCGACACCCAGAGAGGTCTGTACCTGTCATAGTGTGCTCCCATTTTATGACATAAGGTGGGACCTCTGCAAAACGTACGTGTGCACCCCCTTGAATGATCCCAATGTTCTCCACCCTGTATACCGGTGCAGGTCGGGCTGTCCCACCCATGACCGGCATCCTCACTACTATCCCCATGATAGTGTGATTGGAACGTCCACAATCCACTGGGACAGTGTAGGCTTCAGAAGCTAGGCGGAGCTGACACGGGCTCAGCGAATTACTAAACGGGTGGAGGGCTGCGAAGTGCTTGTTGCTAATCCAGGAGGGGACTAAACCTTGTTTTAAATCCTCCAGGTTGCTGCGGCCCTCTCCCAGCAACCATGCCCCGTATAGCACGCACACCTCATTCTGTGCAGCTTGATCTGAAGCATTCCTCTCTTCCCGTATAAGTGCATTTACTGTTTTAGCGTGTCTCTCCAGCTCAGCAATTATCTCTTTTAAATGGACCGTCATGGCCTGGTCCTCATGCAGCTCTGAGCCTACCACTGTGTTCTCCTCTGTTAGGAGTTTTCATAACTGGGTCTTTAAACCATTTATCTGGGTTTGCAACTCTATACCATCTAGGCTGTTTATCACTGAGGACCCTGTACTGTAAGCTGTAAAGATATCATTCCAGGTTCCCCTTCTTTGTCTCTCTGCGCCCATATTATGTTCAGGCTGTAAACTGTAGAGCTTCGCTTTGTCCACATTGGCAAAGTCGAACTCATAAAACTTTCTAAACATTTCCTTCAACAGGGCTTGGTACAACCATTCTGCCTCTTTCGGGCACCACTCAGGTAAGTGCACCTCGGTCAGATTCAGGATCACTGAGGCCACTGCATAGTGTACCCCCTGGTACAGCAGCTTATCTGTTGGCACTAGGAGTAAACCATTCCCTGGTCCCTTGGTGGTGGTAGGACACCACTGGACTATAGTCCGGGATGTTGTGGTCGTGGGCAGGGGCTTTCGGGGGCGGATCACAAGTTCAGTGGCATTCACTGGGATCGGAGAGTGTGGGACCGCGCACACATGCAGGCTAGAATCCCACCCCACCCCCTCCCCGGCATCTTGCCATTGCCGGTGAAAAATGATGGATACGCCTGTGGGGCAGACCTTCTCTGACCCCCACATACAGATATAAATCCCCTGATCCGGTTCCCACCACTTGTCCCAGCACACACTCACTCCCCCTCGGGTCCCTGTAATCGTCCGATGGGTATTGTTCCCCAATCGTTCCCAATCGACTGCGGGGTTTCCTATATCCTTGCTCAGCTTTCTGAGCCACCACCACCTATCCAAAGGAATCTGTCCCTTGCATGTCAAACACACACGTTTCCCCACGGTGACACTGACCCTTGTAGCAATGACCTGTACCCTGGGGCACATGATGGAGGCCTCCCCGTACATGAACCCGGTCTGGCTGGAGTACTGGGTCGAGTTAGACCCCAGCCACCCTGGTCACCTTCCCTCGTGGAAGTAGATGGCGAGCTCCTCCACACCCCGTTCGCCACCCCCTGCGGTAACGATCGGTGCTCTCTCTCCTGAACACCCATAGATATGGGAGTTCTCCACGTTTCCTCGATCACTGATGCTCACCCCTAGCAGGGCGAGCAGGAGCAGAACATTCCTCATGCCGATTTCCTCTCTGTAGGGACACACAAACAAAACAGCCATATCCCGAGAAGGTTCTCTGGCCTGACACAGTTATCAAAATTCAAAAACTTAACTTATCATCCACTAAAACTAAACCACTAAAATCCCAAACTTCCAAACTGTAAAAACACACTTAAAACTTCAGAAAGATATATACATCCGCCGCCCGTCTCTGGACGGCCAGGCTAATTCCTGATTGGCCTGTACTTTTTATGGAATCTGGGCAGCTTGTACGCCTGGGCGTAAGGCGACCTGTGGCACCAGACTCGGAGAGTCCTTCTTAAAAGGCCTGGGAGTTTTCCTGACTCCCAGTTAACCAGGGGAGTGTGTCCTCCTGAGCTGTAATACACTACCCCTTCGATGTGGCTGCCGAGTCCCTATCCTGTCCTGTGGGTTCCCCGTAGCCTGATGCCGCAGATTGGGGACCCCGCTCTCTCTCTTTTCCCAACGCTACCTCTCCTGTGAGTCCCTCACCTTTGGAGGCTGTAGGCTGGGGATCCGTATCCCTAGACTTGTCCCTAACCAGTAATACCTCCTCCACACTGATCCTGAACACGGGAGCTCCCCAGGGTTGTGTGCTCAGCCCCCTTCTGTACTCCCTGTTTACTCACGACTGCGTGGCCACGCACAACTCCAACTCCATCATCAAGTTTGCTGATGACACTACCGTTGTAGGCCTGATCACAGATGGCGATGAGACAGGCTACAGGGAGGAGGTAAGAGCCCTAGCAGAATCGTGCAAGGACAACAACCTCTCCCTCAACATCAGCAAAACAAAGGAGATGATCGTGGACGACAGGAAGCGGCAGGGGGAGGGACACACCCCAATCTACATCGAAGGGGTTGAGGTGGAGAGGGTTAGCAGCTTCAAATATGATCGAATTCTTCAAGTGCTTTGTGCATTGAGTGCTGCTGGAGTTTTGGTAAGTGGGAGAAAAATCATTTAAGTGTATTTTGTGAATTTTAGTGTGTTAAAAAGTCAATTATTTGAAGTAAGTTTAATTTTTTAAGGGTCTATTAAACTATTGTGCAGTTTAAACCAGAAGTAGAATCCGGGTATAAAAGGGGCGGGGCTAGTGCTGTGCACGAAGTGCTTTGTGCATTGAGTGCTGCTGGAGTTTTGGTAAGTGGGAGAGTTCGGGCAAGTGGGAGGTGAGGGTGTGTTTTTTGCTCTGTTTTCCCCCCCACTCCCAGGCTTAGACAGCACTGCAGAGGCGGAGCAGCGAGACGAGTCAACCAAACAAGCCCCACAGACAGTATTCAAGGAGGAGGTTGGTGATCAGCTGGTTGGTTGGTTTTCTTCCTTCTCTTCTCTTTTATACCTTTAAGTTGGTAAGTCCTATTGAATAGTGGTGTGATATTATCATCTATATCCGGGCAGGGTCTTCATAACTAATAATAAGAAATTTAATTAATTATACAGAATGGAGCAGGTGATGTGTTACTGTTGCGAGATGTGGGAGCCGGTGGTCCCCATTGAGGCTCACGGTGATTGCATCTGCGACAAGTGTTTGCTGCTAGAGGAACTCAAGTTCCATGTTATGGAGCTTGAGACCGAGCTTCAGACACTGCGACACATCAGGGAGGGGGAGAAGTTCCTGGACTCTATGTTTCAGGAGATGGTCACACCTATGAAGTTAATTACTGTAGAAGTAGTCCGTGGTCAGGGACAGGACGGTGTGACTACAAGTGAGGAAGGTACAGGGATCCAGGATGTAGTGTTGAAGGAGACGCAGCCCTTGCTCTTATCCAGCACGATCGAGGTTCTTACTCCCTGTGAGGGCGGGAGCGGGGACTGCAGGGAGGATGAGCAACCTGGCCACAGCACCGTGGTACAGGGGGCCATTCAAGTGGAGGGAGTAAAAAGAAATGTTGTAGTGGTAGGGGATAGTATCATTAGGGGGATAGATAGGGTTCTCTGCAGTCAAGAGCGGGAGTCCCGAAGGCTGTGTTGCCTGCCCGGTGCCAGGGTTAAGGACATCTCTTCTGGGCTGGAAAGAAACTTGGAGTGGGAGGGGGAGGATCCAGTTGTCATGGTCCATGTTGGTACAAACGACGTAGATAGGACAAGGAAGACGGTTCTGTTAAAGGAGTATGAGCAGCTAGGGGTCAAATTAAAAAACAGAACCTCAAGGGTAATAATCTCTGGTTTATTACCTGAGCCACGAGCGAATTTGGCTAGGATAAATAATATTAAAGAGTTAAATGCGTGGCTCAAAGACTGGTGTGGGAGAAATGGGTTTTGCTTATTGGGACACTGGCACCAGTACTGGGACAGGAGGGAGCTGTTCCATTGGGACGGACTCCACTTGGCCAGTGCTGGGACTAGAGTCCTGGCGAATCATATAACTAGTGCTGTAGAGAGGGCTTTAAACTAATTAGTGGGGGGGAGGTTTCTGGAGAGCAAATAATAGAAATGACAGCAGAGAAGGTCATAGACTTAGGTAGCAGTGGGGGAATTAAAAAACAGAACGTGTCAGGAAGGGACAGAAGGTATGGAGTAAAAAGTAAAGTACTAAAAAGGGAAAAAACAGGAACTAAGTGTTACAAAACATATTTGAAAGTTCTTTATCTGAATGCACGTAGCATTCGTAACAAAATGAATGAGTTAACGGCACAAATAACGACATATGGGTATGATCTTGTGGCCATTACAGAAACATGGCTGCAGGGTGACCATGACTGGGAATTAAACATACCAGGTTATTTAACAATCAGGAAGGACAGGCAGGAAGGGAGAGGAGGTGGGGTGGCTATGTTAATAAAGGAAGGAATCACTATAATACAGAGAAATGATATTGGGTCAAAGGAGCAGGATAGTGAAACAGTTTGGGTGGAGATAAGGAATAATAAGGGGAAAAAACACTAGTGGGTGTAGTCTATAGGCCTCCGAACAGTTGCAACTCTGTTGGACGGAGAATTAATCAGGAAATAGTTGAGGCTTGTAATAAGGGAACAGCTATAATTATGGGGGATTTTAATTATCATATTAACTGGACAAATCAAATTGGGCAGAGCAGCCTTGAGGATGAGTTCATTGAGTGTATTAGGGATGGGTTTCTTGAGCAGTGTGTAACAGAACCGACCAGGGGGCAAGCAACCTTAGATTTGGTCCTGTGTAATGAGACAGGATTAACTAAAAATGTCCTAGTAAAGGATCCCCTTGGAATGAGTGACCATAACATGGTTGAATTCCATATTCAATTAGAGGGTGAGAAGGTTGGATCTCAAACAAGCGTGCTGAGCTTGAATAAAGGAGACTATGAAGGTATGAGAGCGGAATTGATTAGAGTGGACTGGGAAAATAGATTAAAGGGTACGACGGTACATGATCAGTGGAGTACATTTAAGGAGTTATTTTACAACTTCAAAAAAATATATATTCCACTGAGGAAAAAAGGGTGTGAAAGAAAAGATAGCCATCCGTGGCTAAGTAAAGTAATTAAGGATAGTATCCGACTAAAAACAAGGGCATATAAGGTAGCCAAATCTAGTGGGAGGATGGAAGATTGGGAAGTCTTTAAAAGACAGCAACAAATAACAAAAAGATTGATTAGGAAAGGGAAGATAGATTATGAAAGTAAATTAGCAAAAAATATAAAAACAGACAGCAAAAGTTTCTATAGTTATATAAAAAAAAAAGGGTGGCTAAAGTAAATGTTGGTCCCTTAGAGGATGAGACCAGGAAATTAATGGTGGGAAACATGGAGATGGCAAAAACACTGAACAATTATTTTGTATCAGTCTTTACAGTAGAGGACACTAAGAATATCCCAACACTGGACAAACAGGGGGCTCTAGGGGGGGAGGAACTAAATATGATTAAAATCACGAAGGAAGTGGTACTTGGTAAAATAATGGGACTCAAGGCGGATAAATCCCCTGGACCTGATGGCTTGCATCCTAGGGTCTTGAGGGAAGTGGCGGTAGGGATTGTGGATGCATTGGTAATAATTTTCCAAAACTCCCTGGACTCAGCAAAGGTCCCGGCAGATAGGAAAACTGCTAATGTAACACCCTTATTTAAAAAGGGTAGTAGGCAGAAGGCTGGAAACTATAGACCTGTTAGCCTAACATCTGTGGTTGGTAAAATGTTAGAGTCTATTATTAAGGAGACAGTAACGGGACATTTGGATAAACATAATTTAATAGGAAAAACTCAGCATGGTTTCATGAAGGGGAAGTCATGTTTGACAAATTTGCTTGAGTTTTTTGAGGAAGTAACATACAGGGTGGATAAAGGGGAACCAGTGGACGTAGTGTATTTAGACTTCCAAAAGGCATTTGACAAGGTGCCACACAAAAGATTATTGCTCAAGATAAAAAATCATGGGATTGGGGGTAATATTCTGGAGTGGGTGGAGGATTGGCTCTCTAACAGAAAGCAGAGAGTTGGGATAAATGGTTCATTCTCAGATTGGCAACCAGTAACTAGTGGTGTTCCGCAGGGGTCAGTGCTGGGTCCCCAACCCTTTACAATCTATATTACGATTTGGAGGAGGGGACCGAGTGTAACATATCAAAGTTTGCAGATGATACAAAGATGGGACGGAAAGTAGTGAGTGAGGAGGACATAAAAAACCTGCAAAGGGACATAGAGAGGCTAAGTAAGTGGGCTGAGATTTGGCAGATGGAATACAATACTGGAAAGTGTGAGGTTATGCACTTTGGCAGGAAAAATCATAGAGCAAGTTATTATCTTAATGGCAAGAAACTGGAAAGTACTGTAGTACAAAGGGATCTGGGGGTCCTGGTGCACGAAACTCAAAAAGTTAGTATGCAGGTGCAGCAAGTGATCAAGAAGGCCAATGGAATGTTGGCTTTTATTGCTAGGGGGATGGAATATAAAAACAGGGAGGTATTGCTGCAGTTGTACAAGGTATTGGTGAGACCGCACCTGGAATACTGCATACAGTTTTGGTGTCCATACTTAAGAAAAGACATACTTGCTCTCGAGTCAGTACAAAGAAGGTTCACTCGGTTAATCCCGGGGATGAGGGGGTGGTCATATGAGGAGAGTTTGAGTAGATTGGGACTCTATTCATTGGAGTTCAGAAGAATGAGAGGCGATCTTATTGAAACATATAAGATTGTGAAGGGGCTTGATCGGGTGGATGCGGTGAGGATGTTCCCAATGATGGGTGAAACTAGAACTAGGGGGCATAATCTTAAAATAAGGGGCTGCTCTTTCAAAACTGAGATGAGGAGAAACTTCTTCACTCAGAGGGTGGTCGGTTTGTGGAATTTGCTGCCCCAGAAAGCTGTGGAAGCTACATCATTAAATAAATTTAAAACAGAAATAGATAGTGATGTAAGAAAAGGAGACTGACCATCAAGTAACTTTAAAGTAAGCTTTAAGTAACTTATAAACACACTATATACAAGAGAGGTCTTTACCATGCCTCTGGTAGAAGCCTCTTACAATACTGAACAGACCAGTATTTATACCAGTCCAACAGGAAGTGACATTTACAGGAAGTGAGGTATGTACACAGTTCATAGTTCATAGTTCATAGTTCACAGGAAGTGATGACATAACTTCCCGGAAGTTAGCATTTTTATCACATTCTTCCCTCCTGCAGGATTAGGAGGCTGTGGTCTACCTTTTGGTCCGCAGCCGCCGAACAAGGAAGAGTCGTACCCGTTTGGATTCCCGTCGTAGAGGGTCGCTGGTCCGCTTACATGCGGTTGGCCATTGGTCAGAGTCTGTGTGGCCTGGATTGCCCTGTGAAGGGTCGGGGAGATCATGGCTTCGAGTGCGAGCCCCAATAGGTTCAAAGTCGGACTGCCTCTGTTCAGAGGGAGGTGCAGAGCTGGTCTGTGGCGGATCAGTACTTTCATGCACGGTACTGGGAGGGTCGCAACCTTGAGCACGGGGTTCTGCCGGCACCAAGCTAGTTGGTGTCCGATCAGGATCCTGGAGAGGGGTACCCGATAGGTCCCAAGAGTTTCCTGGTGAAATGCCATCACCCGATGTCCCACTAGGTCCTGGTGGGCAGGGAGCCAGATCCCGTAATGATACGGTAGATTCTCGGCCGTCGGAATATCGTATGTTTGCATAGGTGGGGTTGGCATCGGTTAGTTCGACCTCGTCTACAAGAGGGTCATTTTTAGACGTCCGAACGTATCTTCGGAGTAATACAGGTCCAGGAGTAGTTAGCCATGACGGGAGTGATGTTCCATGAGATGAGCGACGCTGGAATCCAAAGAACCGCTCATGAGGTGTAGTATTTGTGGCTGTAGAAAGCAGGGACCGTATAGAGTGCAATGCATCCGGAAGCACTGTTTCCCATTGCTGGTCTGGTAGGCCCCGAGATCTTAAAGCGAGACGTACGGAATTCCAGATGATACCGTTATACCTCTCTACCTGCCCATTTCCGATGGGATGGTATGGTGTTGTTTTGCTTGCAGCAATTCCCCGTTCTGAGAGGTAGTCCTTGAGTTCCCTTGACATAAAGGATGGACCCCGGTCTGAGTGAATATAAGCCGGCATGCCACAGAGAGAAAATACCTGCTCAAGGCAGCAGATTACTGTGGACGCCAGCATATTGGAGCAGGGGAAGGCAAACGGAAAACGTGAATATTCGTCGATCATGGTGAGCAAATATGTGTTCCGAGTTGAAGAGGGCACTGGGCCCTTAAAATCGATGCTAAGTCGTTGCATCGGTTGGGTTGCATGTATGAGTATACCAGCTGAGGGGCGGAAGAACTGAGGTTTTAATTCCGCACAAAGCCGGCATTCTGAGCATATTTTCTTTACATCTCCAGTGGAAAAAGGGAGATTCCGTGATCGTACGAAATGTAGCATGCGCGTAACGCCAGGATGACACAAACCATTGTGGACATCCATGAGAGTGGAGGATGACATAGTGGAGCAGAATGCCCGTGTGAGGGTGTCCGGGGCCACATTCTCCTTGCCAGGCCGATAGAGAATGGTATAACCAAAAGAGGCCAGTTCCATCCTCCAAAGTTGTATTTTATTATTCTTAATTTTGGTTCGTTTTCGATTATCGAGCATGAAGGCGACTGATCGTTGGTCCGTGATCAATGTAAAGTGCTGGCGAGCTAGAAAATGGTTCCACTTCCGTACTGCCTCTATGATGGCTGTGGCTTCTTTCTCAACCGAAGGATAATGTAGCTCGGCACCTTGTAAGGTCCTGGACATAAATGCTACAGGACGACCTTCCTGATTCAGAGTAGCCGAGATCGCCACCTCCGAGGCATCACATTCAACCACGAAAGGGAGATTCTCATCGATGGAGTGAAGAGCCGCTTTCTCCAACTGTTTTTTGAGAAGGTTAAAGGCTGCAACAGCCGCTGTTCCCAGTGGAAATGATCTAGCATGCAGCAAGGGTTGGATTTTGTCCGAAAAATGAGGAATCCATTTAGCGTAGTATGCAAACAGACCGAGAGCCCGACGTAAAGAAGCCGGATTCTTAGGTGACGGGAGCTCTTGGAGCGGGCGAAGTCTTTCTGGGTCTGGCTTAATGATACTATTGCCTACGCAGTAGCCAAGGATGTTGATGGTCGGTTGCGACTCAACAGATTTGGATTCATTCAGGGTCAAATTACGGCGATGGAGGGCATCCCGAAATTTTTGGAGGTTGGAGTCGTGTTCCTGTTGATCGTGACCTGCAATGGTAATGTTATCAAGATAGGGAAAAGTGTCCCTTAGGTTTTCCTGCTTAACCAGGCCATCCATTGCCCGTTGAAAGACAGCCACTCCATTAGTAACCCCGAATGGGAGGCGACGAAATTGGTACAGCCGTCCATTAGCCTCAAAGGCTGTGTACTGCTTATCTGAGACCTTCAAGGGTAACTGATGATAGGCACTTTTTAAATCGTAAGTTGAGAACACTTTGTATTCGGCCAGTTTATTAACCATATCATCAATGCGTGGCAATGGGTAGGCGTCCAAGTCGGTATATTGATTGATGGTTTGCGAATAATCGATGCATAGTCGCTGTTTGTGAGGTTTTAGAGGGTTCTTGACAATGACGACTTGAGCCCGCCAGGGCGACGAACATGGTTCAATGATATCCTCTGCTAGAAGTCGAGAGATTTCAGCCGCAATAAAAGATTGGTCTCCCTGATTAAAGCGCCGCGATTTCGTTATTATCGGTTGGCATTGAGGCGGAATACTGGCAAATAATGAGGGTTCATCAAGTGAAGCTGCTGATAATGCACAAAATGGTAATTTAGATGGTATATTAGAAATAGTAAGTCCGGGTTTGGATCCACCAAACTCAATGGTGAGTTTCTTATGCTGTTTTTGGAAGTCCAGCCCTAAGAGGAGATCACTACATAAGTCTTTGAGCACTGAAAGTCGGGTGGAGGGATACATACGACCATGAAGTGTCATATCAACAACACAAAAGCCGGAGATTCTGGTATTAAGTGATGACTGGGCCATCGCAATTGCCTGGTCCGATGGGAAGACATGTAGTTTCAATTTCGCAACAATCTGTTCCTTAATGAAACTATCAGTACTTCCTGAGTCAATTAAGGCATCTAAGGTATGCCCTTTAATTGAAATTTTTGTGGCTGCCTGAGACAGGTTCTGTGGGCAAGCAGCTGTAATTGGTGTCGTTGCACAGAGAGTGGCTAAAACTCTCGGTGTGCTTCTTCGGGAGAGAGCTCGAGAGGAAGCTTGATAGGTCCTAGCTGGAGCATCTTGATAGGCCCTAATTGGGGCAGCTCGGTAGGCCTTAGCTGGATTGGCCCTCGTAGAGGCCCTTGATAGGCAAACTTTAGCAAAGTGTCCTTTTTTCCCGCAATAACTGCAGATTGCATTGCGAGCAGGGCAGGTTTTCCTAGGGTGAAAAGCATCTCCACAAAAGAAGCATTCCTTCCTAGATTGCCAAGAGGCTGCTAAAGTGGGGTCGTCCTCCTCTTCTTCATCAGAATTATCAGAATTAGATTCCCCCATGATAGGGTTCACCTGAGACCGCTTGAATTGTCTGGTTGCAGCTACAGCAGCAGATCGAGATCTGGGCAGCTGATAGAGGTCTGCATTTCTCTTTGCCAAATCCAGTGAACAAGCTAGGTCAAAAGCTTTTTGTAGCTCAAGTGTTTTACTTTCTAGTAGACGCTGGCGTATAAATGGAGAGGCAATCCCGCAGATGAAAGCATCACGAATCATTTCTTGGCGGTACAGCTCAGCTGAGGCTGCCTGAAAGTTACAATCTACGCTGAGCCTGCGAAGTTCTTGCAGGAATTCGTCAATTGATTCCCCTGGCCCTTGTCGGGCTGTGGCCAGTAGATGTCTAGCATAGACCTCATTTGGGGTCTTCGCATACAGTTTCTTAAGTGCCCGAATCACCTCTTCGTAATTATCCCATTCATCAACATATTCGAACACTTTTGGGGTCACATAATTGACAAGTATCTTCAATTTAGCAGGAGCATCCACTTTACATTCATCCAGAAAATTCTCAAAAGTACGATACCAATGCTTCCATACCCTGCCAGCTGCTGGTGTATTCGGGTCCAAGTCCAGACGAATAGGTCTAAGGATTTTATCCATGATGGGTGGTTCCCTGGATCCTTAACTTCCGAGTTTGTCTGAAGGTCTAGTATTTGTCAGTGTAAATACTAAGTTACTTAAATTGATGTAAGAAAAGGAGACTGACCATCAAGTAACTTTAAAGTAAGCTTTAAGTAACTTATAAACACACTATATACAAGAGAGGTCTTTACCATGCCTCTGGTAGAAGCCTCTTACAATACTGAACAGACCAGTATTTATACCAGTCCAACAGGAAGTGACATTTACAGGAAGTGAGGTATGTACACAGTTCATAGTTCATAGTTCATAGTTCACAGGAAGTGATGACATAACTTCCCGGAAGTTAGCATTTTTATCACAGATAGTTTCCTAGAAGTAAAGGGAATTAAGGGTTATGGGGAGCGGGCAGGAAATTGGACATGAGTCTAGGTTCGGAATGGTCATGGCCCTGTGGGTAGTGGAGTGGGCCCAGGGGCCGTGTAGCTTGGTTCTGCTCCTACTGTGTTCTAATTCTGTGTTAGATTTCAGGAGATGGTTTTATTCCTGTTCCTGGCTGGGGTGGAGATTGCCTTTATAGAAGGTAAGTACTGTAGAAAATATAGGGACAGTGTGATCTCCTGGAAGAATATCGATCGCCTAGATGGGTCGGAGAGGAATTTCCCAGATTTTTTTCTCCCAAATTGGCCATTGGGTCTTTTATCTGGTTTTTTGCCTCTCCCGGGAGATCACATGGGTTCGGGTGGATGCAGAGTGATAGAAGATTTGAGGTTAGGATCAGATCAGCCATGATCTTATTGAATGGTGGAGCAGGCTCGAGGGGCCGATTGGCCTACTCCTGCTCCTATTTCTTATGTTCTTATGTTCTTATGTTAAGATGGAGAATGAAGTAGTTGACTCAGAGACTCGGGTCCTCAATTTAAATAAAGGAAACTACGATGGTCTGAGGAGCGAGTTGGGTAGGATTGATTGGGGAATGGCACTCAAAGGGTTGACGGTGGATAGGCAATGGCAAACATTCAAAGACCGAATGGATGAGCTACAGAATTTGTTCATCCCAGTTTGGCATAAAAATAAAACAAAAAAGGTGACTCAACCGTGGCTAACAAGGGAAATTAGGGGTAGCATAAGATCCAAGGAGAGGACATATAAATTGGCCAGAAAAAGCAATAATCCTGAGGATTGGGAGCAGTTTAGAATTCAACAAAGGAGGACAAAGGGATTAATTAAGAGGGGGAAAATAAAATGAGAGTAAGCTTGCAGGGAGCATACAAACTGACTGTAAAAGCTTTTATAGATATGTGAAGAGAAAAAGATTGGTGAAGTCAAGCGTAGGTCCCTTACAGTCAGAATCAGGGGAATTTATAATGGGAAACAAAGAAATGGCAGACCAACTAAATTCATACTTTGGTTCTGTCTTCACAAAGGAGGACACAAATAACCTCCCAGAGATGCCGGGGAACATAGGGCCTGATGAAAGGGTGGAACTGAAAGAAATCAGTATTTGTAGGGAAATGGTGTTAGGAAAATTGATGGGACTGAAGGCCGATAAATCCCCAGGGCCTGATAATCTACATCCTAGGGTACTTAAGGAAGTGGCCCTAGAAATAGTAGATGCTTTGCTGATCATCTTCCAGTGTAGTGTCCACGTATCAATAACACACGGACTGCAGGAGAACGGTAATAACAGGTGTTTGCTGAACAGAGGGTGTGCTGGAACTACCTGTACAAATTACTACACGGTGTTATATACAGGTGTGGTCACTACTGGTACTGCAGTATACAGGGGCTGTAAAAGATAGTTCCTCTCTTAAAGGTACATACGTTACAATTCCTCCCCTTTTAGATAAACAGTACATAACATTCATTTAACAATTAAATAATAACTAATTACAATTACAATTTTCTTTGTACTATATACATCAGCTGAAAGTAATCATTTATAAATTCAGTCTTTGAGGAGGCTTCCTGATCCTGTCTGGATAGCGCCTTTCTTGAGTATCCTGTTCTTGCAGCGGAGTCGATTCTGGCTCATTGTCATTGGTTGGTTCGTCAGCTTCCAATACCACTGATTCTGAGGTAGACGCAATCTGTACTTCGGGTTCATCACCAGTTGCGTATGATCGTGGTATGGGTTTGACTTGTTCCTGTGACTCTAGAATCTGGTCAGCATGGCATCTCACGATGCTCTCTCCAACGTCCACTGTGTACATTAGTGGTCCCTGCCGTGTGCATATCGCTCCTGGCTGCCATTTTTCTGTTCGGTAGTCGCGGGCCAAGGCTGGTTGCCCTATCTTGAAGCTCCTGGTTGGCTTCTCATTGATGTGCTGGAATTGCTTATGCTCAACATCTCGTCTTATGTTTGGTTTGAGCAAATCCAGGCGACATCTTAACCTTCGGTTAAAGAACATCATGGCTGGAGCTTCGTTGGTGACTGCATGTGCGCATTCCGGTAAGCAAACAAGAAATTATCCACCTTGTGTTGCAGTGGTATGTTGTCATTATACATCGCCTTTATTGCTTTTTTAAAGGTTTGAACAAACCTCTCAGCCAATCCATTTGTGGCTGGATGATATGGGGCGGATGTGTAATGCTTTACCCCATTATTCCTCAAAAACCTCCAGAAATCCTCGGACACAAACTGTGGTCCATTGTCAGAGCAAATCTGTTCTGGCAAGCCATTCCTGGTGAAGATGGTCCGTAGGAGTGCAATAGTTTTCTCCGTGGTGTAGGATTCGCAAAATCCATGAAATACAGTGTACGGGTAGGGCCCCTGAAGTGGCCACATTGTGAGAACACAGAATGGAGTTGGCAGTTCTCATGGCCCAGTTCAAAAGGACACACACACAGTCTGAGTCATCATCGATTAGAAGAATCCAGAACCTTACTGTTTTTGATATTGTAATGTGGTTACAGCAGTAAACAAAACTATTAGCACCTGGAGGTGCGCTAATTGCTGGCAGAGCGGTAACCGATCTCAGAAACCGCTGAGCACACACAAACGGAGGGACACTAAACGGATTCCCATTATGGCAAAGCGGTAACCGATCTCAGAAACTGCTGAGCACACACAAACGGAGGGACACTAATCAGATTCCCATTAGTTCGATTTGCGAGCAGTTAAAATTAATGTGCTTGCTTTTGCTAAAGCAACCTTAACAAAGGAAAACGGTTGATTTGGCGCCAAGATTAGGGCCAGAAAAGAGTATAACCGTTCAGGTAAATCGTCAGCAAGTCAGTCTAAGATTCGACCAGAGTAAGGAAGACTCCTCCGGAGATGGTTCACACCGTGAAGTCCAGGTCCAGTTACCATCAGGAGTTCAAGGACCGTGCGGAACAGAAAACGGCTCGAGGATTTCGGAGGGCTTCCAAAGTTTGTACAGGAGAGCGAGTCCAGGAACCGGTCCCATAAGGAAGGTCGCAGGTCCCGGACGACACGAAGTAACAAGGTCCAGGAGCCGGTCCCATAAGGAAGATCGGAAATTCCAGACGTAACAAGAAGTACCAAGGTCCAGAAGGGTTTTGAAATTCTGGTGAGCATAAAGGCCCAACTCTACCTAACTGACATAATTGAGGTATATTCAGTAACGGGAGGGTTTGTAACATTAAGGGTATTTGTAAGTCAGGAGTGTGATTTATCCCTCGATGTGTCCGTGCGCTTCCCTCACCCCCACTTTTAGCTTATCGCTAGTTTAGAACTGTTTATATGCTTTAAAGTTATTTTTCTCAGTGTATGATTTAGTCCTCTGTGAGAAACGTTATTTTTCGTCTGCATTTATTCTTGCCATTTTTCTCTGTGTACATTCTCTTTCAAAAATAAAGATCGTTTTGATTTAAAACTCAATCTGTCTCATCTGACCATTTGTCTTCCGAGTCACGAGTTGGGCCAACACACAAAGGTTGTCTGGCAATAAGCCCAGTGTCTAGAACTGTGAGGGGGGAGCGCTTCGAAACCACTCACGAGTAGTGCGAAAATCAAAACCGATTTAGCACACCATAAGCTCGTTAAAATGACCCCTTACAGTGGTGTTGGAGGACATTTTGATGACTTCTGGCCATTTCGAATGTGCATCCACGGCGATTAAAAACATTGAGTCCATAAATGGACCAGCAAAATCAATGTGTACCCGTTGCATGGAGATGAGGGCTACTCCCATGGATGTAGCGGGGCCTGTGGTGGAGCGTTTTGGACCTTCTGGCATCCTGTGCATCTCTTGGTCATTTCCTCGATTTCTTTATCAATTCCCGGCCACCACACAAACGCCCTGGCTAGGCTTTTCATTTTTATCCCTCCCAGATGACCCTCATGAAGCTCATTGAGCACTCTAGCTCTCAACTTGGGTGGAATTACCACTCGGGATCCACACATCAAGGTCCCCCGGCACACTGACAGCTGTTTTCTCCTTGGCGAGAATGCTGGCAACAGTGTGTCGCCATGTGCTGGCCATCCCTTCACCGTCAAATCATAGGCCCGAGAGTGTGTCGGGTCATTTCGGGTTTCCTTCTCTATACTTGAGTTTGTAACAGGTAGACATTCGACTATGGTTGAATGGAATATCTCAACAGGGTCCACTGCAGGTGCTTCCTCCACCATAGGCAGCGGCAGGCGCGACAGCCCATCAGCGTTTCCATGCTGTTTCGTACCTTTGTACTCTATGTCGTATTGATGTGCCCCTAGAAAAAGGGACCATCTTTGCAGCCGTTGCACCGTCATCACCGGAACGCCCTTCTTTGGGTTAAAAATGGAGACCAGAGGCTGATGATCAGTCAGTAGGGTGAATTTCTGCCCGTGCAGATAGTGATTGAACTTCTTCACCCCCCACACCAGGCTGAGGGCTTCCCTGTCAATCTGGGAGTAGTTACGCTTGGCTGAGGTTAACGAGCTTGACGCAAAGGCTATTGGCCTCTCTGAACCGTCAAGGAATTTGTGTGACAGCACCGCTCCAATGCCGTAGGGAGACGCATCACATGCCAACCGAATCGGTAGTGTTGGATTGTAGTGGGCCAATACTTCTTTTGAAGTGATTAGGCATTTACATTTCTGAAAGGCACGCTTACACTCATCACTCCATTTCCATGCTACTCCAGTTTGCAGCAGGGCATTCAGTGGGTGCAGAATTGTAGACAAATTTGGCAAGAACTTATGGTAGTAGTTCACCAACCCGAGGAACGACCTCAGTTGCGACACATTTTCCGGTGCTGGAGCCTTGACTGCTGCCTCAATCTTGTCTGGGGACTTATGTAACCCCTCTTCATCAATCACGTGGCCACAATACGAGATTTGTTTCCTGAAAAACTCGCATTTGGGGCTGTTGGCTCGTAGCCCTTATTCTTGTAATCTAGTGAGCACCTGCTCCAGGTTGGCAAGGTGTTCACTGTCATTTTCGCCCGTAACCAGGATGTCGTCCAAATAACACTGGGTCCCCGGGATCCCTTGCAGGACTTGTTCCATCACCCTCTGCCAAATAGCTGGAGCTGATGCTACCCCGAATACCAGTCAGTTGTACTGGTAAAAACCTTTGAGAGTGTTTATCGTGAGGTATTTTCTAGATTCTTCTTCTAACTCCATTTGTAGATACGCTTGGGTCAGATCAATCTTCATAAAGCATTTCCCTCCAGATAGTGAGGCGAAAATATCTTCTATCCGCGGAAGTGGATATTGTACTGTGTGAAGGACTGGGTTCACAGTTACCTTAAAGTCCCCACAGATGCGAACCTTCTTCGGCTCCCCAGGCATGCTGCTCAATGATTTCTTCATTACAGGAACGATGGGTGTGGCCCACTCACTCCAGTCCACCTTGGACAGCACACCCGAATGCTCCAGACTCTCCAGCTCTGCTTCAACAGCTGGGCGGATCGCATTCGGTACCGGTCTGGCCTTAAAAAATTTTGGGTTTGCGTTATCTTCAATTTTTATCGTTGCCGTTATGCCTTTTCGAGTCCAAAGTCCTTGCTGGAACACCTCTTTCACGTCAGTTAGAATTTTTTGACAGTCGTCCAGGTGTGACGTCATCATCCTTTTTGTCAGCCACAGTTAGCGCCTGAATGGAATGCCAATCCAATTGTATTTTTCGGATCCATTCACGTCCCAATAATGGTGGTCCTCCATCTTGTAGTATATATAGATACAGTTTCTGTGTTTCCTTGCCGTTGTATTTAACGGGCACCCTTATTTTTCCTCTGGGGTAGACTTTTTGCCCCGTATATGTCTTCAAGACAATGGACGTGTCCTTCAAGGGTATGTGTGAGAATAGCCGCTCGTAGTTAGGGCTGATCCTGTGTCCAATTCCATCTTTACTTGGGACCCTGCTATCATGAGGGTGACCCAAATGGTTCGGTGATCCTCCTTTGCGATCACGTTGTGTAACTTTAGACAACTTAGTCTCCTGCTCCCGGAGTCATTATCACTCTTCTGATCTTCTGAACTACTGTCCGTCATCTTTTGTACTTTCTTGTACTTTTCCTTAGTAGTTCTTTTAGTGTTGGTTTTCTTTCCCGACCTGCAAACTCGTGCTATGTGTCCCACTTTTCCACATTGCCTGCATACTTTGTCCTTAAACCAGCAATCCTTCTGGTCATGGGTTGTTCTGCCACAGCGATAGCACTTTTCTGCTCCATATGCCATTTCATGGGTGCTATATTCTTGCGGTTTCTGTTGTATTTCCGCAGCTCCCCGTGCTGCTGCTTCGTAGGATACTGCTATGCTGAAAGCCTTTTCTAGCGTAAGGTCTTTTTCCGAAAGTAGTCGTTTCTGGGTTCCTTCACTCTGGAGCCCGCACACAAACTTATCCCTTAAGGTATCTGTCAGTCCTGCTCCGAACTGGCAGTGTTTCGATAACTTGCGTAGTTCCGTAAGATAGTCAGCATTACTCTCGTCTTTGTGCTGGTTTCTTTTATGGAACTTGAATCTTTCTGCTATCAGCAGCGGTGTAGGGTTTAGATGTTCCTGTAAGATATTGACAATCTCTTCAAAGCTTTTCTCCATTGGTTTAGCTGGGGTAATTAAATTCCGCAATAGGCTGTACGTTCTCGCGCCCATCAAATTCAATAATACCGACGCCTTCTTTTCATCGGCCACCTCATTTGCCTTGCAGTACACTTCAATTCTTTCCACATACGTGGTCCAGTCTTCTATTTCGTTGTCGAAAGCAGTGATGCTGCCACTCTTCGGCATCTTGGGTGGTTTAAAATGGCACCTACCGTGCTTTTCCTTCTACCCCAATGGATTAAAATGGCGCCTCCCACGCTTTTCCTTCTTCCCCCTGCTGCCAATGCTGCTCCTAGCGTTCTAATTAGTAATGGCGGCGCCCCGCGGCTTTCTGCGCGTCTCTCTTTTGTTAATTAATTTTCTCAGTTTTATTCTTCTTCGACGCTGTCCACTGCGCGTCTCTTTTCCTTCCCCTTTTTTTTTAAATTTAACGCTGCCCAGCTCTTGAGCACTGGCCGCGCCCTGTGCGCTCCACCCTCTCTCTCTCTTTTCCTTCCAGACGACGCTGCTCGGCCCCCTTGCAGAGCCGCTCGATCGAGCTCTAGCCCGCTGCAGTCCGGGAAGGGTCAGCGCACTACCTGCTACCAGCCCGATTTGCTGGAACACCTTGACTGGCGAGCCAAGCCCAGCTCTCCAAAGCTTCCCCTGCGATTCTCTGAACTCCGATGGATCACTGGGCGGTTGCCCACGGTCGACGCCCGTTGCTCTGGCTTCGACCTCCAAGAAGCTTCTTTTCAGGGATGGATCCCCGTGAGGTGATGCAGTACTGCAGGTGAGTTTGAACCTGCTCGTCGCCACTGTAGTGTCCACGTATCAATAACACACGGACTGCAGGAGAACAGTAATAACAGGTGTTTACTGAACAGAGGGTATGCTGGAACGACCTGTACAATTTACTACACGGTGTTATATACAGGTGTGGTCACTACTGGTACTGCAGTATACAGGGGCTGTAAAAGATAGTGCCTCTCTTAAAGGTACATACATTACATCCAGAACTCGACAGACTCTGGAACAGTACCCATGGATTGGAGGGTAGCTAATGTTACCCCACTATTCAAAAAAGGTGGTAGAGAAAAAGCAGGGAATTATAGACCGGTAAGCCTGACATCGATAGTGGGGAAAATGCTAGAATCTATTATAAAAGATGTAATAGCAGAGCACTTGGTAAGCAGTGACAGGATCGGACAAAGTCAACATGAATTTACAAAAGGTAAATCATTCTTGACTAATCTACTGGAATTTTTTGAGGATGTAACTGATAAACTAGATAAGGGAGAACCAGTGGATGTGGTGTATTTGGACTTTCAGAAGGCTTTCGATAAGGTCCCACACAAGAGATTAGCGTGCAAAATTAAGGCACATGGGATTGGGGGCAAGGTATTGACTTGGATAGAGAACTGGTTAGCGGACAGAAAGCAAAGAGTTGGAATAAACGGGTCGTTTTCCGAGTGGCAGGCAGTGACTAGTGGGGTACCGCAAGGATCGGTCCTAGGACCCCAGCTGTTCACAATATATATTAATGATCTGGACGAGGGAATTGGATGTAATATCTCCAAATTTGCAGACGACACAAAGCTGGGTGGGAGGGTAAGCTGTGAGGAGGATGTCGTGAAACTCCAGTATGATTTGGACAGATTGGGTGATTGGGCAGAAACATGGCAAATGCACTATAATGTGGATAAATGTGAGGTTATCCACTTTGGTGGCAAAAACAGGAAGGCAGATTATTATTTGAATGGCAATAGATTGGGAGAAGGGGAAGTGCAAAGAGACCTGGGTGTTCTTGTGCACCAGTCGCTGAAGGTAAGCATGCAGGTGCAGCAGACGGTTAAGAAGGCAAATGGTATGTTGGCCTTCGTAGCAAGAGGGTTCGAGTACAGGAACAAGGATGTCTTGCTACAGTTGTACAGGGCCTTGGTGAGACTGCACCTTGTGATGAAATATATTCCATTCATCACTGCCTGTGACTGTGGTCGGTTTCAGTGTCATTTCCCTTCCCCCAGTCCTCATTGTATTATGTATTGGAATGTGCTGGAATGTGCTGTGTGTAGGGCTCCGCCCATACCTGGCCCCTTTTGTAAGCTGGCTCAGTGTGGCCTCAGCCTCCAGAAGGAAGACATCTCTCTCTTTTACGTGTTACTTTCTAAGTTAATAAAAGCCTTATTTTGTTTCGCTAACATCGAGTCTCGGAACTTATTGAGGCACATCACACCTTGAGTATTGTGTACAGTTTTGTTTGCCTTACCTGAGGAAGGACGTTCTTGCCATGGAAGGAGTGCAGTGAAGATTCACCGGGCTGATACCTGGGATGGCAGGAATGACGTATGAGGAGAGATTGTGTCGATAGGGCTTATACTCACTGGAATTTAGAAGATTGAGAGGGGATCTCATCGAAACCTATAAAATTCTGTCAGGCCTGGACAGACTAGATGCAGGAAGGATGTTTATGATGGCCGGGGAGTCCAGAACCAGGGGTCATAGTCTAAGGATAAGGGGTAAGCCATTTAGGACTGAAATGAGGAGGAATTTCTTCACCCAGAGAGTGGTGAACTTGTGGAATTCTCTGCCACAGAGGGCGGTGGAGGCCAGTTCATTAAATATATTCAAAAAAGAGTTGGATATATTTCTTAAGGCTAAAGGGATCAAGGGATATGGGGAGAAGGCAGGGACAGGGTACTGAATTTGGATGATCAGCCATGATCTCATTGAATGGCGGAGCAGGCTCGAAGGGCCTAATGGCCGACTCCTGCTCCTATCTTCTATGTTTCTATGTTTCAAATTCCTAGGTGTATTCATTACGGAGGACTTAACGTGGTCCCATCACATCGACGTTGTAACCAAGAAGGCATGCCAATGCCTGTTCTTCCTCAGGAGAGTGAAGAAATTTGGAATGGCCCCCCAGTTTCTCACCAACTTCTACCGGTGCACCATCGAGAGTATCCTGTCCGGCTGCATCACTACCTGGTATGGCAACTGCACCGCCACAGACCGCAAGGCTCTACAGATGGTGGTGAAAGCTGCACAACATACTATAGGAATTAAACTACCTGCTGTGCAGGATATCTACCCCAAGAGGTGCCGGGGGAAGGCCCTGAGAATCGTCAAAGACGCGAGCCACCCCAGCCACAACTTCTTCGCCCTGCTCCCGTCCGGTAAGAGATACCGAAGCATACGGTCTCGTACCAGCAGGTTTCGAAACAGCTTCTACCCCCAGGCCATAAGACTCATGAACGAATAAGAACATAAGAACATAAGAAATAGGAGCAGGAGTAGGCCAATCGGCCCCTCGAGCCTGCTCCGCCATTCAATAAGATCATAAGAACATAAGAACATAAGAAATAGGAGCAGGAGTAGGCCAATCAGCCCCTCAAGCCTGCTCCACCATTCAATTAGATCATGGCTGATCTGATCCTAACTGCCAATCCACTATCACAGAACCATCTCCTGAATCTAACAGAATTAGACACACGAAATAGGAGCAGGATCAGGCTACACGGCCCCTGGGCCCGCTCCGCTACCCACAGGGCCATGACCGATCCGAACCTAGACTCATGTCCAAATTCCTGCCCGCTCCCCGTAACCCTTAATTCCCTTTACTTCTAGGAAACTGTCTATTTCTGTTTTAAATTTATGTAATGATGTAGCTTCTACAGCTTTTTGGGGCAGCATATTCCATGGACCTACCACCCTCTGAGTGAAGTAGTTCCTCCTCATCTCAGTTTTGAAAGAGCAGCCCCTTATTCTAAGACTATGCCCCCTAGCTCTAGTTTCACCCATCATCGGGAACATCTTCCCCGCATCCACCCGATCCAACCCCTTCACAATCTTATATGTTTCAATAAGATCGCCTCTCATTCTTCTGAACTCCAATGAGTAGTGTCCCAATCTACTCAACCTCTCCTCATATGTCCATCCCCTCATCCCCGGGATTAACCGAGTGAACCTTCTTTGTACAGACTCGAGAGCAAGTATAGTATGTCCTTTCTTAAGTATGGACACCAAAACTGTACGCAGTATTCCAGGTGCGGTCTCACCAATACCTTGTACAACTGAAGCAATACCTCCCTATTTTTATATTCTATCCCCCTAGCAATGAAAGCCAACATTCCATTGGCCTTCTTAATCACTTGCTGCACCTGCATACTAACCTTTTGAGTTTCGTGCACCAGGACCCCCAGATCCCTTTGTACTTCAGTACTTTCCAGTTTCTTGCCATTAAGATAATAACTTGCTCTACGATTTTTCCTGCCAAAGCGCATAACCTCACACTTTCCAGTATTGTATTCCATCTGCCAAATCTCTGCCCACTTACTTAGCCTGTCTATGTCCCCTTGCAGGTTTTTTATGTCCTCCTCACTCACTACTTTCCCTCCCATCTTAGTATCATCTGCAAACTTTGATATGTTACACTCGGTCCCCTCCTCCAAATCGTTAATATAGATTGTAAAGAGTTGGGGACCCAGCACTGACCCCTGCGGAACACCACTAGTTACTGATTGCCAGTCTGAGAATGAACCATTTATCCCAACTCTCTGCCTTCTGTTAGATAGCCAATCCTCTACCCATGCCAGAATATTACCCCCAATCCCGTGATTTTTTATCTTAAGCAATAATCTTTTGTGTGGCACCTTGTCAAATGCCTTTTGGAAGTCTAAATACACTACGTCCACTGGTTCCCCTTTATCCACCCTATATGTTACTTCCTCAAAGAACTCCAGCAAATTTGTCAAACATGACTTCCCCTTCATAAAACCATGCTGACTTTGTCCTATTAAATTATGATTATCCAAATGTCCTGTTACTGTCTCCTTAATAATGGACTCCAAAATTTTACCTACCACAGATGTTAGGCTAACAGGTCTATAGTTTCCAGCCTTCTGTCTACTGCCCTTTTTAAATAAGGGTGTTACATTAGCAGTTTTCCAGTCTGCCGGGACCTTTGCCGAGTCCAGGGAGTTTTGGAAAATTATTACCAATGCATCCACAATCCCTACCGCCACTTCCCTCAAGACCCTAGGATGTAAGCCATCAGGTCCAGGGGATTTATCCGCCTTGAGTCCCATTATTTTACTGAGTACCACTTCCTTAGTGATTTTGATCGTGTTTATCTCCTCCCCCCCTATAGCCCCCTGCTTGTCCAGTGTTGGGATATTCTTGGTGTCCTCTACTGTAAAGACTGATACAAAATATTCATTCAGTGTTTTTACCATCTCCATATTTCCCACCATTAATTTCCCGGTCTCATCCTCTAAGGGACCAACATTTACTTTAGCCACCCTTTTTCTTTTTATATAACTATAAAAACTCTTACTATCTGTTTTTATATTTTTTGCTAATATACTTTCATAATCTATCTTCCCTTTCTTAATCAATCTTTTTGTTATTTTTTGCTGTCTTTTAAAGTTTTCCCAATCCTCTATCCCCCCACTAGATTTGGCTACTGTGGTAAACCACTGTTATTGTTACACTGTTGTTATCACCTACACAAGGTTACCTCTTGCCTCGCACACTGTTATACCTAGGCATACCTCAGCTGACTCCGCCCATGGCTCCGCCTGCTTGCCCAGGTATAAAGGTGATTGCTTGGCTAGTATTCTTCCTTGCTGGAACCGATCACCCACGAGGGTGGGCTCTGTTATTTAGCCAATAAAAGCCTATAGTTACTATCTTAACTCGTCGCTTTTCATGGAATGAATTGATAGGTATATCAATTTTATTGGCTAAATTTTGAAACGACTGACCAGTCCCAGCAGCCGATTTGGCTGCGAGCCCTCCGACCGCCGTACCTGGATCTAAATCCACAGGCAGCGAATTCAGCCCTCGACTTCGACCACTGGCTGAGCTGCTTTGAATCCTACCTGGTAGCCTCCGGCGTGCCATCGGAAGCCGACAAGCTAAGAGTTCTGACCGCCCAGGTGAGCCCTAAAGTATTTGCACTCATCTGGGACATTACTACATACAAGGAGGCCCTTGACCTGCTAAAAGAGCAGTACCGGAGCCCAGTAAATTCAATGTATGCCAGACATCTCCTAAGATCCCGCTCGCAACAGCCAGGAGAGTCTGTAGATGAATTTTTACGGGCGCTACAAACACTCGGCAGGGACTGTGACTTTAAAGCTGTATCGGCTGCACAACATGCTGAAGGATATATCCGTGATGCCTTCGTGAAAGGCCTTCGGTCCGACTACTCACGGCAAAGACTGCTTGAATCAAAGGACCTCAACTTGAAAGCAGCTACAGCCCTCGCTCGCTCCCTGGAAGTGGCCCATCGGGACCTCGAGGCGTACTCCGGGTACAGTGCTGCGCGACCGTGGGACTCGGGCCCGACTCCGGCCGCAATACCCCTCGCACCGCCGCTCCTGGGACCTACTACGGCGTCGGTGTCCCGGAATCGATCGGGACCGCCACCCCCGGGACCTGCTGCGGCAGCGGAGGCCCGCAATCGGGCCGCCAGCTGCTATTTCTGTGGCCAGGCGAGACATCAAAGGGCGCGCTGCCCTGCAAGGAACGCGACCTGCTCCGGCTGCAGAAAAAAAGGCCACTTCGCGAATGCCTGCAGAGGGAAAGCCACAGATGCCAGCAGTGCCTCGTGTGAGTTGTGGGGGTGGCCATCTTTGATCAAGGCCACAGACACCAGCAGTGCCTCATGTGAGTTGTGGAGGCGGCCATCTTTGATCAAGGCCACAGACGCCAGCAGTGCCTCATGTGAGTCGTGGAGGCGGCCATCTTTGATCAAGGCCACAGACGCCAGCAGTGCCTCATGTGAGTCGTGGGGGCGGCCATCTTCTCCACCATTTTGTTCGCCGCACTCGGCCGCCATGTTGTCTCCAGACCCGACCACCGCCTCACCTGCCGACGACAGCAGCACACTCAGCCATACACTGGTCTCCGTCACGCTGGACCAAGCTCTCCCGCATCATCTGTCCAGGTCCATGATAGACATCGAGGTAAATGGCCGCGCCACGACCTGCTTGTTCGACAACGGGAGCACGGAGAGTTTTATTCACCCAGACACAGTGCGCTGCTACTCCCTCACTGTCCGGCCAACGCGCCATCGGATCTCGATGGCGTCGAAGTCCCATTCAACAGATGTCAGCGGATACTGTGTGGTGACCCTGTCGGTTAGGGGCACGGAATATAAAAACTTTAAACTTCTCGTCCTGCCCCAGCTCTGCGCTGCCGTCCTACTAGGGCTGGATTTCCAATGCCACCTCCAAAGTGTCACTTTGGCATACGGTGGACCCCTCCCTCCACTCACAGTCTACAACCAGCAGTTTTTAAACCACCCACCGCATACCACCTGCGGCCTCTCCACTCTCAAAGTCCCGCCCCCCTCCTTGTTCGCTAACCTCACCCGTGACTGTAAACCCGTCGCTACCAAGAGCAGGCGGTACAGCGCCGGGGACAGAGCTTTTATTAGCTCTGAGGTGCAGCGTCTCCTGAAGGAGGGCATCATCGAGGGGAGCACCAGCCCCTGGCGTGCCCAGGTCGTAGTCGTTAAGACCGGCAATAAAAACTGCCTGGTCATCGACTACAGCCAAACCATAAACCGGTACACCCAGCTGGTCGCATATCCCCTTCCCCGCATATCTGACATGGTCAACCAGATTGCACAGTGCCGGGTATTCTCCACCATCGACCTTAAGTCGGCCTATCACCAACTCCCTATCCACCCTGAGGACTACCAGTATACCGCCTTCGAGGCGAATGGCCGCCTCTACCACTTCCTTAGGGTTCCCTTCAGCGTCACCAATGGGGTTTCGGTCTTCCAAAGGGAGATGGACCGGATGGTTGACCAGAACGCGCTGCAGGCCACGTTTCCTTATCTAGATAACGTCACCATCTGTGGCCGCGACCAGCAGGACCACGATGTTAATCTGGAGAAATTCCTCCGTACGGCCCAACGGCTGAATCTCACTTACAATAAGGAGAAATGTATATTTAACACCTCGCGCCTTGCCATCCTCGGCTGCGTAGTAGAGAACGGAGTCATCAGCCCCGACCCCGAAAGAATGCGCCCCCTCATGGAGCTTCCCCTTCCCCACTGTCAAAAGGCACTGAAGAGAACCCTGGGGCTCTTTGCTTACTATGCCCAATGGATGCCCAATTATGCGGACAAAGCCAGACCCCTCATGAAGTCCACCTCCTTCCCCCTGACAGAAGAAGCATGCGCAGCCTTCTCCCTCATAAAAGGAGACATTGCGAAGGCCACAATGCTCGCAGTGGATGAGTCCATCCCTTTCCAAGTGGAGAGCGACGCATCCGACTTCGCCCTAGCTGCAACCCTTAACCAGGCGGGGAGACCTATAGCCTTCTTCTCAAGGGCCCTCCAGGGCCCTGAGATCCAACACTCTTCTGTCGAGAAGGAGGCCCAGGCGATTGTGGAAGCGGTACGACGCTGGAGGCATACGATTTACCCTCCTCACCGACCAGCGTTCGGTTGCTTTTATGTTTAATAACAAGCTGAGGGGCAAAATCAAGAACGACAAGATCTTGAGGTGGAGAATCGAGCTCTCCACCTACGAGTACGATATCTTGTACCGGCCGGGTAAACTCAACGAGCCCCCAGATGCTCTATCACGAGGTACATGCGCCAATGCGCAAGTTGATAGACTGCGGACCCTCCACAACGACCTCTGCCACCCCGGGGTCACTAGACTTTACCACTTCATTAAGGCCCGCAACCTGCCCTACTCCATCGAGGAGGTCAGGACCATGACCAGGAACTGCCAAGTCTGTGCCGAATGCAAACCGCATTTCTATAGGCCGGACAGAGCAAGCCTGATCAAGGCCACCCACCCCTTCGAGCGCTTGAGCATCGATTTTAAGGGGCCCCTCCCGTCCTCTGACCGTAATGTGTACTTCCTCAACATTATTGACGAGTACTCCCATTTCCCCTTTGCCATCCCCTGCCCAGACATGACCAGTACCACGGTCATCAAATGCCTGAACGACCTCTTCGCCTTGTTCGGGTTCCCGAACTATATACATAGCGACCGGGGCTCATCCTTCGTGATTGCTTGGCTAGTATTCTTCCTTGCTGGAACCGATCACCCACGAGGGTGGGCTCTGTTATTTAGCCAATAAAAGCCTATAGTTACTATCTTAACTTGTCGCTTTTCATGGAATGAATTGATAGGTATATCAGCTACCTTATATGCCCTTGTTTTTAGTCGAATACTATCCTTAATTTCTCTACTTAGCCACGGATGGCTGTCTTTTCTTTTACACCCTTTTCTTCTCAGTGGAATATATATTTTTTGGAAGTTGTAAAATAACTCCTTAAATGTACACCACTGATCATGTATCATCTTACCCTTTAATCTATTTTCCCAATCCACTCAATTCTGCTCTCATACCTTCATAGTCTCCTTTATTCAAGCTTAGCACACTTGTTTGAGATCCAACCTTCTCACCCTCTAATTGAATATGGAATTCAACCATGTTATGGTCACTCATTCCAAGGACATTTTTAATTAATCCTGTCTCGTTACACAGGACCAGATCTAAGGTTGCTTGTCCCCTGGTCAGTTCAGTTACATACTGCTCAAGAAACCCATCCCTAATACACTCAATGAACTCATCCTCAAGGCAGCCCTGCCCAATTTGATTTGTCCAATTAATATGATAGTTAAAATCCCCCATAATTATAGATGTTCCCTTATTATAAGCCTCAACTATTTCTTGATTGATACTCCGTCCAACAGAGTTGCCACTGTTCGGAGGCCTATAGACTACGCCCACTAGTGTTTTTTCCCCTTATTATTCCTTACCTCCACCCAAACTGTTTCATTATCCTGATCTATTGACCCAATATCATTTCTCTGTATTAGTGATTCCTTCCTTTATTAACATAGCCACCTCACCTCCCCTTCCTTCCTGTAATAAATAATAATAAAAAAATTATTATTTATTACTGTTGTTTTATTTATTATTACTATATTTCTATTATTAGTATTTTTATCATTGTTATGCCATATTTATTCCAATGTTGGGAGGACTCGTAAAAATCAACATTTCATTGTGCAATACAAGTCTGCTGCATATATGACAAATAAAATTGAATTGAATTGAATTGGTTTTCCCTTCCTGCTAAGGGTTCTGTTGTGTCCGTGTATAACAAGACACAGACTGCAGGAGAACGGTACAACAGGTGTTTACTCAACGTGGCTCACACTGGAACTGATCTGTACAGATTACTACTCAGTGCTATATACAGGTGTGGTCACTGCCGGTACTGCAGTATACATGAGCTGTAAAAGATAGTTCCCCCCTTAAAGGTACATACATTACAATTCCTCCCCTTTTAGATTAACAGTACCATAACACTCATTTAACAATGAAATATCAAACTAATTACAATTAACACTTTTAACATGCAACATTAGCTGAAAATAGTCTATTTATATATTCAGTCTTTTGGGAGGCTTCCTGATCCTTTCTGGATAGCGCCTTTCCCGAGTGTCTTGCTCTTGGTGCGGAGGCGATTCTGGCCCCCTGTCATCGGTTGGGTCATCAGCTTCCGATGCTACTGTTTCTGGGGTAGATGCGACCTGTTCGTCGGGTTCATCACCAGGTATGTATGTGCGAGGCATGGGGTTGACTTGTTCCTGTGACTCTAGGATCTGGTCAGCATGGCGTCTCACGATGCTCTCCCCAACGTCCACTGTGTACATTAGTGGGCCCTGCCGTGTGCATATCGTTCCTGGCTGCCATTTTTCTGTTCGGTAGTCGCGGACCAAGACTGGTTGCCCTACATTGAAGCTCCTTGTTGGCTTCTCATGGATGTGCTGGAATTGCTTACTCTCAACATCTCTTCGTACGTTTGGTCTGAGCAAATCCAGGCGAGATCTTAACCTTCGGTTAAAGAACATCATGGCTGGGGCCTGGTTGGTGACTGCATGTGTCGCATTCCGGTAGGCGAACAGGAAATTGTCCACCTTGTGCTGCAGTGGAATGTTGTCATTGTACATAGCCTTTATTGCCTTCTTAAAGGTTTGTACGAACCTCTCAGCCAATCCATTCGTGGCTGGATGATACGGGGCGGATGTGTAATGCCTTACCCCATTCTTTTTCAAGTACCTCCGGAACTCTTCGGACACAAACTGTGGTCCGTTGTCGGAGCAAATCTGTTCTGGCAAGCCATTCCTGGCAAAAATGGTCCGTAGGACTGCAATAGTTTTCTCCGTGGTGGTGGAGGACATTTTGATGACCTCAGGCCATTTCAAGTGCGCATCCACGGCTATTAAAAACATTGAGTCCCTGAATGGACCAGCAAAATCAATATGCACCCGTTGCCATGGAGATGAGGGCCACTCCCATGGGTGTAGAGGGGCCTGTGGTGGTGCATTTTGGACTTTCTGGCATCCTGAGCAGCTCTTGGTCAGGTCCTTGATTTGTTTATCGATTCCCGGCCACCACACATAAGCCCTGGCTAGGCTTTTCATTTTTACCCCTCCCAGATGACCCTCATGAAGCTCATTGAGCACTCTATCCCTTAACTTGGGTGGAATTACCACTCGGGATCCACACATCAAGGTCCCCCGGCACACTGACAGCTGTTCTCTCCTTGTCGAGAATGCTGGCAACAGTGAGTCGCCATGTGCTGGCCATCCCTTCACCGTCAAATCATATACCTGAGACAGTGTCGGGTCATTTCGGGTTTCCTTTTCGATACAAGCGTTAGTTACCGGTAGGTATTCAACTATAGTCGAATGGAATATTTCGACAGGATCCACTGCTGGTGCTTCCTCCGCAGTAGGCAGTGGCAGGCGTGATAGCCCATCAGCATTTCCATGCTGTTTCGTGCCCTTATATTCAATCTCATAGTGGTGCGCCCCTAGAAAAAGTGACCATCTTTGTAGTCGTTGTGCAGTCATCACCGGAACGCCCTTCTTCAGATTAAAAATGGAGACAAGAGGCTGGTGATCAGTCAGCAAGGTGAATTTCTGCCCGTGCAGATAGTGATTGAACTTTTTCACTCCCCACACTAGGCTGAGGGCCTCCCTGTCACTCTGGGTGTAGTTACGCTCGGCTGAGATTAGTGATAGTGACGCAAAGGCTATTGGCCTCTCTGAGCCGTCCGAGAATTTGTGCGACTGCACCGCTCCAATGTCGTAGGGTGACGCATCACATGCCAACTGAATTGGTAATGCTGGGTTGTAATGGGCCAATACCTCTTTCGATGTGATTAGTGTTTTGCTCTTCTGGAAAGCTCGTCTACATTCGTCACTCCACTTCCATGGCACCCCAGTTTGCAGTAGGGTGTTCAGTGGGTGTAGTATTGTAGACAAATTTGGCAAGAACTTATGGTAGTAGTTTACCAGCCCGAGGAACGACCTCAGTTGTGACACATTTTCCGGTGCTGGAGCCTTGACTACTGCCTCAATCTTCTCTGGGGACTTATCGATAAAGAGGGGTTACATAACGTGGCCACAATACGAGATCTATGTTCTAAAAAACTCGCATTTGGGGCGGTTAGCTCGGAGCCCATATTCCTGCAATCTAGTGAGCACCTGCTCCAAGTTGGCAAGGTGATCACTGTCATTTTCGCCCGCGACCAGGATGTCGTCCAAATAACACTGGGGCCCTGGGATCCCTTGCAGGACTTGTTCCATTGCCCTCTGCCAAATAGCCGGAGCTGATGCTACCCCGAATACCAGCCGATTGTATTGGTAGAGACCTTTATGGGTGTTGATTGTGAGGTATTTCTTTGATGCTTCTTCTACCTCCATTTGCAGATATGCCTGGGCCAGATCAATCTTAGTGAAGCGTTTCCCTCCAGATAGCGAGGTGAAAATTTCTTCAATCCGCGGAAGTGGATATTGTACGGTGTGAAGGACGGGGTTCACTGTTACCTTGAAGTCCCCACAGATGCGAACCTTCCTTGGTTCCCCAGGCGTGCTGCTCAACGACTTTTTTTTCAATCACAGGGACGATGGGTGTAGCCCACTCGCTCCAGTCTACCTTGGACAGTACACCTGAACTTTCCAGACTCTCCAGCTCTGCTTCAACGGCTGGGCGGATCGCATAAGGTACTGGACTTAAAAAAAAATTTGGGGCTTGCGTTTTCTTCGATTTTAATCGTCGCTGTCGTGCCTTTTAGTGTTCCGAGTCCTTGCTGGAACACTACTTGTGCGTCAGTTAGGATCTTTGACAGTCGCCCAGGTGTGACGTCGTCATCCTTTTTGTCAGCCACAGTCAGTGCCTGTATGGAATGCCAATCCAGTTGTATTTTCCGGATCCATTCACGTCCCAGTAATGGTGGTCCTCCATCTTGCAATACATACAGGTCTAGTTTTGGTGTTTCCTTACCGTTATATATAACGGTCACCCTTATTTTTCCTTTGGGGTAGACTTTTTGCCCAATGTACGTCTTCAAAATACTTTTTGTGTCTCTCAAGGGTATGTGTGAGAATAGCCGCTTGTAGTCCCGTCGGTTTATGACTGTTAGGGCTGATCCTGTGTCCAATTCCATCTTTACCTAGACTCCTGCTATCTTGAGAGTGACCCAAATGGTTCGGTGATCCTCCGTTGTGATCACATTATGTAGTTTCAGACAACTCAGTTCCCTGCTTTCGGAGTCGTTGTCACTCTTTTGTTCGTCTGAACTATTCTCCGTCATCTTATGTACCTTCTTGTACTTTCCTTTGGTAGGTTTCTTATTGCTGGTTTTCTTTCCCGACCTGCAGACTCGTGCTATGTGTCCTACTTTTCCACACTTTCTGCACACTTTGTCTTTGAACCAGCAATCATTATGGCCGTGTGTTGTTCTGCCGCAGCGATAGCACTTCTCTGTTCCATATGGCATTTCGTTTGTGCCATATTCTTGCGGTCTCTGTTGTATCTCTGCAGCGCCCCGTGCTGCTGCTTCATATGATACCGCAATGCTGAAAGCCTTTTCCAGCGTAAGGTCCTTTTCAGATAAAAACCGTTTCTGGGTTCCTTCACTTTGAAGCCCACACACAAACTTGTCCCTTAAGGTACCTGCCAGTCCCGCTCCAAACTGGCAGTGTTTCGATAGTTTGCGCAGTTCTGTTAAATAATCAGCATTGCTTTCATCCTTATGCTGGTTCCGTTTGTGAAACTTGAATCTTTCTGCTATCAGCAGCGGTGTGGGGTTTAAATGTTCCTGTAGTATCGTTACTATGTCTTCAAAACTCTTTTCCATTGGCTTCATTGGGGTTACTAGATTTCGTAATAAACCATACGTCTTTGCACCCATTAAATTTAACAATACCGACGCTTTCTTGTCATCTGACACCTCATTTGCCTTGCAGTATACCTCTATTCGTTCGACATATGTAGTCCAATCTTCGACTTCATTGTCACATGCGGTGATACTGCCACTCTTCGGCATTTTGGGTGTGGTTTAAAATGGCGTCTCCCAATGGCTTAAAATGGCGTCTCCCGCGCTTTCCTTCCTCCCCTGCTGCTGCCAACGCCGCTCCCGGCGGTTCTTGTGGCAATGGCGGCACCCTGTAAGTTTTGCGCGCTTCTCCTGCGCTGCTGCCAACGCCGCTCTCGGCGGTCCTCGTGGCAATGGCGGCGCCTCGCGGGTTTCTGCGCGACCCTCTCTCCCTCTCTTCGACGCTGCTCGGCCCCCGTACACCGGCTGCGCCCTGTGCGCTCTGCCCTCTCTCTCTCTCCCCCGTCGACGCTGCTCGGCCCTATGCTGTGCCGCTCGGTCGGGCTCTAGCTCGCCGCTATCCAGGAAGGGTCTGCGCACTACTTGTTGCCAGCCCGTTTTGCTGGACCACCTTGACTGGAAAGCCAAGCCTGGCTCTCGACAGCCTCCCCCGCAATTCTCGAGCCTCTGCTGGATGACTGGGCGGTTGCCCGTGGTCGACGCCCGAGTCTCTGGCCTTGACCTCCAATCCACTGATCTCCAGGAACGAATCCCCGGGAGGTGATGCAGAGTTGCAGGTAGGTTCGAATTGCCTTGTCGCCAATGTTGTGTCCGTGTATAGCAAGACACAGACTGCAGGAGAACGGTACAACAGGTGTTTACTCAACGTGGCTCACACTGGAACTGATCTGTACAGATTACTACTCAGTGCTATATACAGGTGTGGTCACTGCCGGTACTGCAGTATACATGAGCTGTAAAAAATAGTTCCCCCCCTTAAAGGTATATACATTACAGGTTCTCCTGGGGCTGGACCGTACTCTAAAATGACACTCAGGTGACTAAGGTAGCCTAGGCTGTGGTGTGCGAGGGGACCTCCTTAAGGCTCTGACTACTGCGAGTGTACCTGAATCCCACTTAATTGGTGGGAGGGCCTCTCCAGTCACACAACTCACTGCCCCCACCTTTGTGGTCTGTGAGTCCGCCACAGCTGCAGGCGGCTGCTCTCTAGCTTTAACACGGTTCACCCTTGCTGGCCGTTCCCCTTTCTCAGGTTTAAACACTTTACATTGTAACTAGCAGCCTCTTTTAAAGCCTCGTCCGCTGCCCCGAACGGGCCTTCTATGGACTCCCCATTCTCTCTCTTTACCAGGACGGCCTTAAGGATGGGATCCTGTGCTTGGACCTGCTTTAAGTCCGGGGCCAAAGCTACCCCCTGTGTGGCTCCCTTGTCCCGGATTGCGGCTACTGGACCTGTCTGGTGGGGTCCCAAAACTCTCCTTCCCTGGCCCCCTGCTTGGCCACCTCGTCGGTCTTTTGGTTACCCTCCCACGTGGTATGGAGGGATCCTAAATCCATGGCCAAAGGTTTGGACGTTTCCCCAGCCTGCTCGTTCCCTGTGAATCCCATTAGGCTAAATGGGACCTTGTTAGACCGGGGTGAATTGGTCGGGTCTTCCGAATGGACCACCGTGCTGGAAGCTCCAGTGTCCACCAAATATCTCCCCTGCACCATCTCCACCCCCATCTTAACACAGGGCCTGCCCCCCTCATCGTATTCAAGGGGACACACGTCGACAGGCTGCGCTGGTTCTAGTCATAGGTCTGGGTTGTATGGGGCAGATGGGGTTAAGGCACCCGTGGCTGTGGCTACCTTCCCTGGGCCAGCCAACAAAACTCGAAGTGCAGCTACTAACGAATCTACTGTGGGGGGGAGAGGTCGGTGTTTCTGCCTTTGGGGCGGGAGCTGGGGCATTCTTTCCTGCACTATCCTTCCAAGGATTTTTACAGTCCCTTCTCCAATGCCCACTCTTCCCGCACCCGAAGCAGTTACACCTCACATCGGAAGGGTTACCCCCTTCCTGGTGCCATTCCTTCTTACCCTGGCTGGGTTTTAACTCGTGCACTTTCCCTTTTGTCTGTGGTTCATCTGCCCCCCTACCGTTGCAGCAAGCCAGGGTCAGCTGTCCGACCACTGCCTCCTCGGTGACCTGGGGGCCATTTGGGTCGAACCACAGCTCGGCCTTGGCTCTGATCCGTGGCAAGCTGTTTGCCACCAGACTTCGGAGCCAGTGAGCCAGCTCATCCTGGTTCAAGTTAGCCCGGTCAAGATCCCCATTGCAGGCACTCCTGTACACAGGCCACAACCTGTCTGCGAAAGCCTGTGGGGTCTCCCCCGCTAAATGAGTAGTCTTCTCCACCCGGGAGAATGGACTACCATCATTCATCCCCATCGCCTCCAGAACTTGATCCCGGAGGGCAGCGTACCCACCCTGTCCCTTCTCGCACTCAGCAGAGAGGGACTGGTACAACTTGCCATCCAAGGTGAACAGGAGCATTTTGGCCATTTCTGAGTCGTCGCACTCATTAATGCCTGCTGCTTGTTCCACTTCCATACAGTGGACTGAGGGGTCTCCCTTGTGGGTGAGCTTGCTCAGGTGGCTTACCATAGCCCTAAGTTGTTGAGTCCCATGGGGACTCACAAACTGGCTTTCAAGGGTCCCCTGGCCCCCACCACCCCAGGGTGGGCCAAACTTTTGCTGTCGAGTCGGGCACATCGGCCCCGGCTCCGACCTTTCCTGCATTTGTTTACCCACTTCTGCCTGCTGCCAAACCGAGTCAAAACCCGGCGCCACAGGTGGCGGTGGTGTGCACTCCTCCCTGTCCTCCCTACAGATTGCTTGTCCCTCCTGCTGCCCAACCGAGTTGTTCCCCGGCGCCACAGGTGACGTCTGCACAGTTTCTACTTCTACTTCCAGGTCCACCCGGGCCGCACCTGGGCTCACTAGGCATACCATGCCTTTTGCCCTGGACAGAGCAAGTTTTAAATTCTCTATCTGCTTTTGACAGGGGCCGTTGTCTTGTTTTGCACGCTTTGTATAAAAATAATAAATTGCAGGACAATGGAGTATTACAGTTTAACTCTTTTATTAAGCATTAGGTCTGTGATCTTACTCATAGCAGCACCAGTGGGGAAAGCCTGGCATTAGGACCCCTAGCCTGGGTCTTCAAAACAATAGTAGTCCTTACAGATGCCTGCAGGCCAATGACAACTCAGCATGTGATCACATGTGAATATAATAGGTATTCCTTACAGATGCCTGCGGGCCAATGATAATTCAATATGCAAATGTTACAGCCGTGATCTCCCACTTCAAACTCCCTAGTGCTTACTACTTGATAAGCTGCCTTTATATTCCTATACTCCTCCTGTTCCCTTAACTGTCTGGTTAGGCGAGCGTTTTCTTCTTTCAGTACCAGCTCATTTCCCTTTGCTTCGGTGACTTGACACCGAAAATACTCATGCCTGTTCCTGTGTTTCTCTACTAATTGCAATTTCTCTTGATTCTGCGCTTGTAATTCCTGCAACAGTTCCTCCCCTGCCTCCCGCAGCTCTGCTGTCAAAGCTTTCACCTGTTGGTCTAAAAGCTGGATCTGTCGTAGGGCACAGACCAACCAGATGGCCTTCTCTACCGACTTCTTATGATCCTGGCTCTCAGTCCATTTGGCTGCAGCGTCCATGGGACGCCCAGCACACAACAGACTGGTTACCCACTTCTTGGTGGTATTCACCATCTCAAAAACGTAAGAGGAACTCCTCTCTTCCATCTTGGTCCTTTCATTAAACACAAGGGGGGGGGGGGGGGAGAAATTCAGTTGGTGGCGCCACCCGTTAGCGCCTTAAGAGGGCGATAAGTGGGGCGCGAACCAGCTAGCGCCCGGGCGCGGCGATACCTGCGCTTCTCGCGAAATTGAGCGGACATCTAGCGGCGGCGCTAAACCACAACGCCCGCTCACCGGCGCACGCAGATCCTGACGTCATTTCAGAGTGCAACGCCCTTAGGGCGCCCCGATCCGGAAATTCAGTGGCGCCCCCCTCCTTTCCGCCTGTCGCTCCCAACGACAGGTTGACTGGAACGGTTCCCAGGGGCTGGGGGGCTGGGGGCGCTATTTAAAGGGGGCTCTTCCTGGCTTCTTTGTGGTAGCCATTTTTGGACCACTCCTTCTGAGAGAGAGAGAGAGAGACTTGCAGAGAGACAAAGGGAGAGAGCTTTCTACATTGAGTCAGCGCTCGCAGAGGTACTTCTGGCTTCTGACCAGAACTTTGTAGTTGCTTTGCTTTTTCACCGGCATAACTTTGAGTGGCCACATACTATGGGGGCTGCAATGGATGGGAACGTCGGGCTTCTCCATTACATTGAGAGGGCACAGAGACACAGAGAGTGGCAATCATGGCCAGATGGAGGAGGGCCAACAGGCGTCGGCACACAAGACCTTACGCTCCCAGGGTTTTCCGCCAACAGTTCTCATACCTCAATATGTCTGAGGAGCAGTGTTTTCGGAAGCTGCGATTCAGCAAGGAGGTGGTCACTGAGCTCTGCCACCTGCTTCAGCCAGATCTGCAGCCTCAACTGAGGAGCAGGACGTCTCTGTCGGTGGCAGCGAAGGTAACAGTGGCTCTCAACTTCTATGCCACCGGCTCCTTTCAATCCGCTACTGGGGACATTGCCAATATCTCCCAGTTCGCGGCGCATTGCTGCATCCATCAAGTCACGAATGCCCTCTTTAAAAGGAGACGTCAGTACATTTCCTTCCCCATGACCCCGGACAAGCAGCAAGAGCACGCAATGGGCTTTGCAAGAATAGCGGGCTTCCCCATGGTGCAGGACGCCATTGACTGCACGCATGCGGCTTTGCGGGCGCCGCAAGAGAATGCCGAGGATTTCCGCAACCGAAAGGGGTTCCATTCGTTGAACGTCCATTTGGTCTGTGACCACAGACAGCTGATACTCTCTGTCAATGCCCGCTTTCCAGGCAGCAGCCACGACGCCTTCATCCTGCGCCAGACTTCTGTGGCAGACCTTTGAGGCCCCGGCTCACCCAGGAGGCTGGCTGCTCGAGGACAAGGGCTATCCTCTGTGCACCTGGCTGATGACCCCGCTCCGTGCGCCCAGCACCCCTGCTGAAGAACGATACAATGAGAGCCATCAAGCTACCAGGAACATCGTTGAGCACACAATCGGCGTGCTCAAGCAATGGTTCCGCTGTCTGGACCATTCTGGAGGAGCCCTTCAGTACTCACCTGAGCGAGTCTCCCATTTCGTTGTTGTGTGCTGCATGCTGCATAACCTGGCTATCCTCAGGACTCAGCCAATGCCACCAGACATTGGAGCACCAGCAGAGGAGGAGGAGGAGGAGCAGCAGCACCAAGATGGGAGGGAGGCACAAAGTGCAAGGGCCGTCCGTCAGTGGCTTATAGCAAGTCGCTTCTAGGCCCCCTCTGAGGGAATGGCTTCTGCCATTCAAAGAACCTGAATGGAACCGTGCCGCAACCCCTAAGCCGGTCAAGGCAACAATTAGTTCAAAGAGCAAACATGCACATTCTGAATAAAGACACTTCTTTATTTAACAAACTGTGTGCCCTTCCCGCATGACAAAGTAATAGAAAGAAACCCCCCCAAAAAAAAAAAAAAAAAAACAAACAGTCAGTCACATAACTGGCTCTCACAACCTGGAGACAATGTCCAAAACAGTAACAAAAATATTACCACGATCCTCGGCCTTCAATAAAACAATTAACAACATTTTGCCACACCTCCTACTTTTTACCATTCGAGGGTGATCTGCTTTGCTTGCGAGATTGGCCCCTTCCCACCCTGCAGCTCCTCTGTAATGGGACCCCAGTGGCTGCAGCAAGGCTGGGGGAAGGCTGCTGAGTGTCAGAAACTGAGTAGGCAGGTGCCCTTGGGGGACGGCCTGGACCAGCTCTGGGCCTGGAGGGCCCGGCAATTGACTGCTTCAACTCTGCATGGGCGGCAGCAGTCTGTCCTACAGGTGGTGGCAGCTGCAGTGGAGAAGTGACAGTGCTGGCAGCAGGAATGCTGTCATCCTGAGAGAGGACAGCAACTCCCTGTTCGGCCGACACACTGGCACTCCCACGGAGCAGCACTGCAGCATGCGGAGCAATCTGTTGAAGCACAGATTGCTGGCCTGTTGCGGCGCGGTGAGGGCCCCGGGGAAACCTGCCCGATCCAGCGAGGGTGGCAGCAGTCAGTGCTCGTGTGGCCTCAATCTGCGCCTGCATGAGACCAGCCACTGACTGCATTGCAGCACTTAGCAATTGCATGGCAGCCGCTTGTGCTGCGCCGCCGTCCTGGACACTCCTTGCCTGTGCTGCGCCGAAGTCCTGGACACTCCTTGCCTGTGCTGCGCCGAAGTCCTGGACACTCCTTGCCTGTGCTGCGCCGAAGTCCTGGACACTCCTTGCCTGTGCTGCGCCGAAGTCCTGGACACTCCTTGCCTGTGCTGCGCCGAAGTCCTGGACACTCCTTGCCTGTGCTGCGCCGAAGTCCTGGACACTCCTTGCCTGTGCTGCGCCGAAGTCCTGGACACTCCTTGCCTGTGCTGCGCCGAAGTCCTGGACAATCCTTGCCTGTGCTGCGCCGAAGTCCTGGACACTCCTTGCCTGTGCTGCGCCGAAGTCCTGGACACTCCTTGCCTGTGCTGCGCCGAAGTCCTGGACACTCCTTGCCTGTGCTGCGCCGAAGTCCTGGACACTCCTTGCCTGTGCTGCGCCGAAGTCCTGCACACTCCTTGCCTGTGCTGCGCCGAAGTCCTGGACAATCCTTGCCTGTGCTGCGCCGAAGTCCTGGACACTCCTTGCCTGTGCTGCGCCGAAGTCCTGGACACTCCTTGCCTGTGCTGCGCCGAAGTCCTGGACAATCCTTGCCTGTGCTGCGCCGAAGTCCTGGACAATCCTTGCCTGTGCTGCGCCGAATTCCTGGACACTCCTTGCCAATGACTCAATGGAATCTGGCATCCTTGCCACTGCAGCCATGAGCTCAGTGTGCCTGTGCTCCGCCTGGCGCTCATTTCAGCGAGGAGCCGCACCTCTTCTGCGCTCACTGTAGCAGGACTCGAGGCCAGACTCTCCCTCCGGGGAGAAGCTTGCCGGTGAGCTTCCCTACCCCCCCTCGCGTTGCTGCAGCCTGCTGGGCCCCGGAGCTTCACCCTCCTCAGACCATTCCCCCCTGCTCCCCTCCAGGGAAGACATTTCCCCATTATGGCCATGGGCTGCCTCGGCTGAGGGTGGCACTGATGGTCCGGCTTCCTCCTCGTCGTCGCCTTCAGAATCACTCACAGTGGCAGCTTGAGGGCCCGCTTCCTCACCTGGTGAATCAGCATCTGAAAGCAGGGAGGTACAAGAGTGGCTTTAGCGTGAGGACAGGGTGGCAGCGAGGGAGGCATGAGTGCTGCAATGTACTGATTTGGCTCGAAAGTGTCAAAGGATGCTGGTGTGAGGAACAAGTGGAAGGAGAGAGGTCAAAAAGGTGATGACCTTACCATTGCTGGTCCATAACGGGGTCAGCATCTCAAGTGGCGATGGGGCCAATCACCCGGCCTGCCATAATCCGTTGGACTCGCTGCTCCAGATCAGTCAGGGCTTGAAGGTGAGGCCGGCCTCCCCCAGTCCATTGCTGCTGCCTACTGTTATGTGCCAGCTTGCCCTGCAAGAGAAAGGATGGGCTCTGAGCACAGTGTGCAGCCCTGATCTTGGCTGCACTGCCTCCCATGGTGAAATAGCCCTTACAGTGTGCAAAGTGCTGATTGTGTGTGTGAGTTTCCTGAAAGGGCCATAGGTGTTGGATGAGGGCTAGGCATTGGGGCTTTCAGGAACCTTTGGCCATAAAGTGCGGTCGACATGCAGGGATGAAGAGGATTCTGAAAAGGGCACTCACCCTGACGACCCGAGTGAGGTCGTTGAACTTCTTCCTGCATTACACAGGGGTCCTAGGCACCATTCTGCTGGAGGTCACTCTGTGAGCCACCTCCCTCCAAGCTTTTCGATAGTCACTGGACAGCGGCCTCCTGCCACTGTCTGGGGAACACCCCCCCCCCCACTCTGAACACACCCCCCCCCACTCTGAACACACCCCCCCACTCTGAACACACCCCCCCCCACTCTGAACACACACACCCCCCCACTCTGAACACACACCCCCCCACTCTGAACACCCCCCCCACTCTGAACACACCCCCCCCACTCTGAACACACCCCCCCCCACTCTGAACACCCCCCCCCACTCTGAACACACCCCCCCCCACTCTGAACACACACACCCCCCCACTCTGAACACACCCCCCCCCCACTCTGAACACACACCCCCCCACTCTGAACACACCCCCCCCCCACTCTGAACACTCACCCCCCCACTCTGAACACACCCCCCCCCACTCTGAACACACCCCCCCACCGAACACACACCCCCCCCACTCTGAACACACCCCCCCCCCACTGAACACACACCCCCCCCACTCTGAACACACCCCCCCCCACTCTGAACACACACCCCCCCCACTCTGAACACACACCCCCCCCACTGAACACACCCACCCCCCCACTGAACACCCCCCCCCCCACTGAACACACACACCCCCACTCTGAACACACCCCCCCACTCTGAACACACACCCCCCACTCTGAACACACACACCCCCCCCTCTGAACACACACCCCCCACTCTGAACACACACCCCCCCACTCTGAACACACACCCCCCCACTCTGAACACACACCCCCCCCACTCTGAACACACACCCCCCCCACTCTGAACACACACCCCCCCACTCTGAACACACACCCCCCCCACTCTGAACACACACCCCCCCACTCTGAACACACACCCCCCCACTCTAAACACACACCCCCCCACTCTGAACACACACCGCCCCCACTCTGAACACACACCCCCCCCACTCTGAACACACACCCCCCCCCACTCTGAACACACACCCCCCCCCACTCTGAACACACACACCCCCCACTCTGAACACACCCCCCCCACTGAACACACACCCCCCCCACTCTGAACACACACCCCTCCCACTCTGAACACACACCCCCCCCACTCTGAACACACACCCCCCCCACTCTGAACACACACCCCCCCACTCTGAACACACACCCCCCCCCACTCTGAACACACACCCCCCCACTCTGAACACACCCCCCCCACTCTGAACACACACCCCCCCACTCTGAACACACCCCCCCCACTCTGAACACACCCCCCACCGAACACACACCCCCCCACTCTGAACACCCCCCCCCACTGAACACACACCCCCCCCACTCTGAACACACCCCCCCCACTCTGAACACACACCCCCCCCACTCTGAACACACACCCCCCCCACTGAACACACCCACCCCCCCACTGAACACACCCCCCCCCACTGAACACACACACCCCCACTCTGAACACACCCCCCCACTCTGAACACACACCCCCCCCACTCTGAACACACACCCCCCACTCTAAACACACACCCCCCCACTCTGAACACACACCCCCCCCACTCTGAACACACACCCCCCCCACTCTGAACACACACCCCCCCCACTCTGAACACACACACCCCCCACTCTGAACACACCCCCCCCCACTGAACACACACCCCCCCCACTCTGAACACACACCCCTCCCACTCTGAACACACACCCCCCCCACTCTGAACACACACACCCCCCACTCTGAACACACACCCCCCCCCACTCTGAACACACACACCCCCCCACTCTGAACACACACACCCCCCCCACTGAACACACACCCCCCCCACTCTGAACACACCCCCCCCCACTCTGAACACACACCCCCCCACTCTGAACACCCCCCCCCCACTGAACACACACCCCCCCACTGAACACACACCCCCCCCACTGAACACACACACCCCCACTCTGAACACACACAATACAATACAATACAAATCGCTTTATTGGCATGATAAGGTACATCTTATGTTGCCAAAGCATCAAAATACATTTATGGTTGAACACATAAACGCGGTTCCATTCATACAGTGTATAAACAGGTATATCCCTGAGTTTATAAATATATTTTCGCCTTGTTTATATATACTCTTGTCTTAGTTTACTGGTTGTCCCTCTGTTCATGGCAAGCTGTAACATAGTGTGCCGCCAGTGTTACACAGCTTCTCTCCTCCCCCAGTAGGAATGGGAGTTTTTGGTTGTCAGTCAGATTTCTGAATTCAGGGCATATTTGTGAGAATTTTTGATAGAAATTCTCTCTGATGCCCTGATATTTTCCACAGGCTGTGAGGAAGTGCATCTCTGTCTCAACTACTCCCTGACTGCAGTGAGAGCATATCCTGTCTTCTCTTGGCAGCCTGGTCTGCCTGTGTCTGCCTTTTTCGATCGCTAGGCTATGTTCGCTAAGTCTGTACCTTGTCAAGGTTCTTCTCAGTTTGTTATCCTTTACCATGGTCAGGTAATCAGCTATGTTGTATTGTCTGTTTAGGGCCAAGTAGCAATTGAGTTTGCTTTGGGTTTTTGTTGTTTCTGCCCAATATGACAGATATTTTTCCTTTTGCTTAGCGACGATTGTGTTGGGTCGAATTCTTTGTGTTACCCTGTCACTGTCCTGGGGCTGGTTATTGTTAGTATTGTTATTAGTTACTTTATTGAGTCCCAGGACTAGTTGACTGAGGGTATTCTTCTTTATGGTCAGCTCTTGGCATTTCAGGGCGTCGTAGTGATAGCATTGGGGGTTGCTCATTTGTAGGTGATTCCAAAATTTGGTGGCTCTTTTTTGGATAGTGATTATTAATGGGTATTGGCCTAGTTCCGCCCTGCATGCGTTGTTTACTGTTTTCCTTTGAGTCCGGAGGATACTTTTACAGAATTCCGCATGTAGGATCTCAATTGGGTGTTTGTCCCATTTTGCAAAATCTTGTTGTGTTAGTGGTCCCCAGACCTCACTGCCATAGAGTGCAATTGGTTCAATTACTGATTTGAAAATTTTGAGCCAAATGCTAATTGGGATTTCTATTTGGATTGATTTTTTGATGGCATAGAAA
>NW_028225179.1:43797537-43823322 GCF_052327205.1 Somniosus microcephalus
GAAGGCCAACATACCAGTTGCCTTCTTAACCGCCTGCTGCACCAGCATCTTTACCTTCAGCGACTGGTGCACAAGGACACCCAGGTCTCATTGCACTTCCCCTTTTCCCAATCTATTGCCGTTCAGATAATAATCTGTCTTTCTGTTTTTGCCACTGAAGTGGATAACCTCACATTTATCCACATTATACTGCATTTGCCCAGTCACCCAACCTGCCCAAATCGTACTGGAGTTTCTCTGCATCCTCCTCACAGCACACACACCCACCCAGCTTTGTGTCGTCTGCAAACTTAGAGATATTACACCTAGTTCCCTCTTCTAGATGATTAATATATATTGTGAATAGCTGGGGTCCTAGCACCGATCCCTGCGGTAGCCCACTAGTCACTGCCTGCCACTCGGAAAAAGACCCGTTTATTCCAACTCTTTGCTTCCTGCCTGCCAACCAGTTCTCTATCCAAGTCAGTACCTTACCCCCAATCCATGTGCTTTAACTTTACACGCTAATCTCTAATAAGGGACCTTATCGAAAGCCTTCTGAAAGTCCAAATACACCACATCCACTGGTTCTCCCTTATCTATTCTACCAGTTACATCCTCAAAAAATTCCAGTAGATTAGTCAAGCATGATTTACCTTTTGTAAATCCATGTTGACTTTGTCCGATCCTATCACTGTTTTCCAAGTGCTCTGCTATTACATCTTTTATAATGGACTCTAGCATTTTCCCCACTACCGATGTCAGGCTTACCGGTCTATAATTCCCCGTTTTCTCTCTGTAATGTTATCTTATGTTGTAGTATTAAGAGGCTTACGAGTAGATGTCGTTGAGTACTCTTTATTAGGTCTTGACTCACTGCCGCATTTCCAAGATGGCTTCCTATTTATCCGACTGCCGTCAAGCAGCTGTCTTTACTACAGCTACCATCAAGCAGCTGTCTTTACTACAGCTACAGTTATCTGTACATCTTTCCCCCTCAACGATGACATAAACAGTAAACACCATAACATAACATAACACATAGAACACATATTAACAACATATAAAAAGAGTCAGTGTAACTACCATTAATTACTATTAACAACATGTAAAAACTGTCAGTGTAACTATACCTTGCAATAACTGCCGGTACATATAAACACTACCCACACCCAGAAGTCCATTAGCTGTTTACAGTCTTTCCCTTGTCTACAGGTCGAGTCTAACGACAGGCTTTCTGGTGTGCTGTGACCTGCGTAGCTGAGCGGGTATTTGCTGGGCCAACCCAGTTGTGTCCATTAAGTTCATGTCTGTACCACACGGATCCCTTGTCTCATTGTCACCCCTGTGTACTTCATCACTTTGTGGCATTGCCCTCGTCTCCTCGTCACTCTGTCGGATTTCCATCATCAGCTCATCCTCTCTGTCCTCCTGCGGCTGATAGGTCTCGGTGGTTTTCAGTAGGTGCCTCCTGTTTCTGCGATACACATTGCCATTTTCTGTCATGACACTGTATGACCTGGGGGCAACCTGTTGTAGAACAGTGGCTCTTTGATTCCATGACCCAGGCCCTTCAATGTGAACTACATCCTTCTCCTGTAGAGGCACTAGTGCAGTGGCTGTGCAGTCATGGAGCGTTTTTTGTTTCCGCTGAAGTTTCCGGGCCTTGTCTGCCCATACCTCATCTCTGTGATCAGGTGTGACATGCCTGGGAAGTCGAGTACGGATTTTGCGACCCAGTAAGAGCTCAGCTGGAGACTTGTCACTTTCCAGCGGGGCCGCCCTGTACGACATCATGGCCAGATATGGGTCAGTGTTGCTGTGTGCTGCTTTCTTTAATAGTCTTTTCACAATCTGCACCCCCTTCTCCGCTTTTCCATTGGCTTGAGGGTAGAGCGGGCTAGAGGTTACATGCTTAAACTCATACTCTGTAGCAAACGACTGAAACTCATGACTGGCATAGAGAGAGCCATTATCAGAGACCAGAGTTAGAGGGATGCCCTGCCTGGAAAAGATTGACTTCAGGTGAGTTATCACAGCTCTTGACGTGGTGCTGGGTAGGAGAGCAATCTCAGGATAATTAGAGTAATAATCAATAACTAACAAATAGTCTTTTCCTTCGTAGTGAAAAATATCAGTTCCTACCTTTTCCCAAGGTTGTGATGGGAGCTCTGTGGTAATGAGGGGCTCTTTTGTTTGCTTGTAGTGATATTCCTGACATGTAGCACACTCACTGATCATCTGGTCAATATCAGAGTTCATGTTTGGCCAGTAGAGTGCCTCATGTGCTCTCCTTTTTGACTTTTCCACACCCAGGTGCCCTTCATGTATCCTGTTAAGCATTTCTCGTCGCATAGAGATGGGCACTACAATCCTGTTACATTTAAGCAGTAGTTCATTGACCACAGAAAGCTCAGACTGAATATGATGATATTGTTTACATGACCCTTTCTTCCAACCCTCTTGAAGATTTCTCATCACTTTCCTCAGAACAGGGTCCTTTGATGTCTCTGTGGCTATCTTTGATAGTTGTTCCTGTGAGGCAGGCAATGCTGCATAGACCATATCCACATGAAGGTCCACATCCTCTTCTGTTTCACTGTTTTGTGTGGCACGAGGCGCAGCCCTGGATAGTGTATCTGCAATGAACATTTGTGTCCCTGGTACATATATGAGCTCAAAATCATAACATTGTAGTCTCATCATTAGGCGCTGTATCTGTGATGACATGTCACACAGATTCTTTTTTGCGATCCCTAGCAGTGGCTTATGGTCAGTTTCTAGGATAACCTTGGGAAGTCCATAGATGTAGGTATGAAATTTTTCACACCCAAATGCCAAGCCCAGGCACTCCTTCTCTATTTGCGCATATCCGCACTCTGTAGCCATCATGGAGCGTGACGCATATGCCACTGGTCGCCATTCTCCTTCATCTTCCTGCAGAAGGACAGCCCCTAATCCATCCTTAGAGGCATCTGTGGACACTTTTGTCCTCTTTTCAGGGCAGAAGAACTTCAGTAGGGGTTTGTATTGATTTCTTTGTGGGTTCAATGACGAGACATTTATGAAGGAGAATGAGTTTTAATCTAAAGCTCGTTCAACTCTTTATAACAGCTTTACAGGAGACATGATGCTAGTGATGCATCTAGAATGAAACTGAAACTAAACTCCTCTGCTTGTCTCTCACATGACCTCTGCTGGTCAGGCATTAGTAATCAATACATGCAAACATGCTGGTAAGACATGATAATCAAACAGGCAAATAATATCACTATTTGCTGATATCATTACATCTCCTTTTCTTAAAACAAAAGTATTTTACTTTTAACTAACAACATGTTTTCTTTGTATTAATCTGCATTTTAACTGTAACACTTAATGAACTTACATTATCATTATCATGATCAAGGTTTTTTAACCTTGCTTTGTGTGTTCACATGAAATATGTCAATACACTAGAACTTGAAGAAAGAATAAGATAACATTACTTCCTTCTATAACAATAGTCCTTAAATTTGCTCAATGAGTCTCTCAGGAGGCTTCACGTGTCTTGAGGATTTTCTGATTGATTGTCCTTGAATCTGAGTTGTTGCCTCAGATGATGGTTTCTCAGCTGTGTGATCAGGTTGTTCAACAGTATCAGTCTCTTGACCTGCTGTGGCTGGTCCCATGAGAAGATCTTGACGATTTCTTCTCAGAACAGCACCCTCATCTGTCTGAATGGTGTATGATCTTGGTTGAACTTCACTCAGGACGGTTCCCTTCTGAGTCCATATGTTTGTTTTGTCTTTGAACCTTACTTGGTCACCAGTGTGGAGTTCAGGTAGGTTTTGTGTTCCTCTGTCATAGTAGTACTTTTGCTTTTCTTTCTGTTGTTCTTTGAACTTCCTCACTTTCTCCCCCTCTTTTGTTTTCAGGAGGTTCTCCGGGATGGGTAGGTTTGACCTTAGCCGACGTCCCATCAGGAGTTGGGCTGGTGACATACCACACTCGAGCGGCGTTGTGCGGCATACAAGCATGCTTTGGTAGAAGTCAGTTCCACTGTCTTTTGCCTTGTACATCAGTCTTTTCACTGTGTTTGCAGGCTCTCCTGGGTCAACAGCTCTGGACAACGTGTCTGCTGTATACATCAGCTTACCCGGTGTGTACGCAACATTCAGTTCATCATAGACTGTCTCTCCTTCGCTTTCCACAATGAGGACTCTCTTTACCAGGTTCAGTCTCTCACAGGCTTTTAAACCTAGTATGGCTTGCACATCCTTTTGCACCACGATTAATGCTAGCGTGTGCTCTCTGTCCTTGTGTGTTACTTTGACAATGCATCTTCCTTTCACTGGTATATCAGTACCTGAGTATCCTGTCACTTTCACTTTTATTCCATGTATCTTTGGTCTGGGTCTAATTTTCTTAAAATCAGTCTCTGATATCACGTTAACTTGTGCTCCAGTATCCAATTTAAATGGAATGTGTATGTCATTCACTTTTAGTGTCAACATCCAGTCTCTTTCTTCTTTTTTGTTTTCAGACACAACATCTACATAGAACTCCTCTATCTCGCTTTCATCTACTGTATGGACCTTGCTTTGTTGCGCTTGGTTCTTACAGCAACGGGCATAATGGTTGTTCTTGTTGCAACTATTGCATTTTTTACCATATGCTGGACACTTTCTTGGTGGATGCTGTGTACCGCATCGACTACATGACTTTCGATTGTCCCTTTCATTTTCGTTCGCTGGCCACGCCTCTTTTTTCACATTGGCGCTCTTTTTGTTAAACGGTTTGTATCCATTCATTCTCACTGCATCCACGTTGCAGCTATTGTCACTGAACAGCTCCTTTGCTTGCGACTTCACAGTCTCTGTAGCCCTACACAGTGCTATGGCTTTTCCCAGGTCTAGATCTTGCTCTCTTAGCAGTCTTTCCCTTAGACCATTATCTGGAATACCACACACCAGTCTGTCTTTTATCAGCGAGTCTGTCAGTCCCCCAAATTCACACGATTTGCTTCTGTTTCTCAGTTCAGTCACATACTGATCAATAGTCTCACCCATTTTCTGTACACATGTGAAAAATCTGTGCCTCTCAAACGTCATGTTAAGTTTAGGTATGGAGTAGGCCTCAAACTGTTCCATTATTTTATCTAGCTTCATTTTGTCTCCATTAGCAGCGAATGTGAAGTTATTATACACCTCCAGCGCTTCATCACCCACGACATGTAAGAACAGTGACGATTTCCTTTTATTACTTTTCTCGTCAGCTCCAATTGCCGCTAAATACAACCCCACACGTTGTTTGAATCTCCTCCAATTTTCAGCCACATTACCTGTCAACTGAAGCGTCGCTGGTGGGTGTAAACCTTCTATTTTTTCACTTCGTTAGCTATTCTCTAATGGTAAGCAACGATGTTCTCTTTTGGCTTGCTAATCTGTGGAGAGCTGATTTAACTTCAGATTTTTCCTCTTCATCTCTTTCAATCACTTCTGACACCATGTATTGATTTCTGTGTGGGTTCAATGACGAGACATTTATGAAGGAGAATGAGTTTTAATCTAAAGCTCGTTCAACTCTTTATAACAGCTTTACAGGAGACATGATGCTAGTGATGCATCTAGAATGAAACTGAAACTAAACTCCTCTGCTTGTCTCTCACATGACCTCTGCTGGTCAGGCATAAGTAATCAATACATGCAAACATGCTGGTAAGACATGATAATCAAACAGGCAAATAACATCACTATTTGCTGATATCATTACAGGGTTCACTTGCTAGAATGTGTAGCAGCCCCTTCCATTCATTCTCATGTTCATGTCCCCATTGGAACTCTGTCTCTTGGTGCAGCAGTTTTCTCAAGTGAGCGGTTTTCACTGCCAGATTTGGAATGAATTTCCCTAGGTAATTAACCATGCCAAGGGCCCGCTGAACCCCTTTCTTGTCCTTTGGTTTTTCCATGTCATGTATGGCCTTTACCTTTGACTTGTCTGGCTGAATCCCATCTGCAGAAATCTTGTCCCCGAGGAATGTGATTTCATTGACGCTGAACTGACATTTGTCTTTATTTAGTTTGAGTCCTTACTGCTGTATCCTCTGAAGTGTTTTTTCCAGTTTGGTGTCGTGCTCTCCCTGAGTGGAGCCCCATACTACCAGATCATCCACGTACACCCGCACACCATCCAGGCCCTCGATGATTTGCTCCATTGCTCTGTGGAAGGTTTCTGGGGTGGAGCTAATGCCGAAGGGCAGGCACTGGTAAGAGTATCGACCAAACGGGGTGTTAAAGGTGCACAGCTTAGTACTCTCTTCATCAAGTTTCAGCTGCCAGAATCCATGTGAGGCGTCCATCTTGGAGAAGAATTTTGCTCCTGTCATTTTGCTGACTATTTCCTCTCTCTTTGGGATTTGATAGTGCTCTCTTTTTATATTAGTGTTAAGGTCCTTGGGATCCATGCAGACACGCAATTTATCAATCTTTTTTGAATTGGCGCAAACCATGGAATTTCCCCAGTCAGTCGGTTCCTCAGTCTTCTTTATGACACCTGGTCCCTCCATGCGGTCTAGCTCTTTCTGCAGTTTCTCACGGAGGGCCACCGGAACTCTCCTGGGTGCGTGAATCACAGGTTGTGCGTCATCTCTCAGCTTGATGGAGTATGTAAAGGGCAGTGCTCCGAAACCCTGAAATACATTCGCGTACTTGTGTGTTACAGCATCATGCTTTATATTTGTACTGTCTTGGGGGGCACTCTGCACACAGTTCAGTTCATTAATAGTATAGACTCGTTTTACCAAGCCCAAATCCACACATGCCTTATCCCCCAACAGTGACTCATGTCCTTCAGGCACTATAACAAACGTCAATGGGTGAATGCGATTTTTTACCTTAACATTCAGCCTACATGTTCCTTTTGTTTCAATACTTTGTCCATTGTATGCCTTCAAAGCCATTGTCTTGTTCAGTACTTTTGGTCTCACTTTGAGATTCCGTGCATCACTCCAGCTTATGAGGTTTACCTTAGCACCTGTATCTAGCTTGAAGGGAACAATGGTGCCATTTACCAGCAAGGGGGCTATCCAAACTTCAGTCTTTAGTCCTATGGAAAGTACTTCCTTTTCCATATCTTTACCCTGTTTTAAGTCATTTTGCACCATTCCAACTTACAAAGTCTCCGATTCTGTGCCTTCAGTCTCAATAGCATGCACTGTCTTTTTACCTTTGGTTTTCTCTTCCCAAAAGCACATTTTAGCAAAGTGATTCCTGCCTTTATATTTTGCGCAGTTCTTCCCATAAGCCGGACACTGTCTTGCCACGTGTCTATTGCCGCACCATCTGCAATCGTATGGCGTCATAGTCCTGAACTCTGTGCGCCCTCTTGTGTCCCTTCTGTGTACTACATCCACTGGTAGGTTGTCCAGTCCCAGCGCTCTCATGCCCATTGCTGTAGTTCTCCCATCGAATTTTTGCATGTGCATGGCTGAGAGTTCACTAGCATGACATATTTTTACTGCAGCATCCAAAGTTAAGTCATTGTCCCTAAGCATTCTCTCCCTCACCTTCTTGTCAAGTATTCCGAAAATGACCTGATCGCGTATCATCGATTCCTTCAAGTCTCCAAAGTTACATGTTTGTGCTTTTGTTTTTAAGTCCGTCAGAAAAACATCAAAGGATTCTCCTTGCTTTTGCCCGCGGGAGCGAAAAACAAAACTCTCGAACGTTTCATTCTTTTTAGGTGTGCAGTATTTACCGAACAAATCTATCACCTTGTCCAGATCATTTTTGTCACCTTCAGCTGCGAACGTAAATGTATTATACAGCTCGATTGCCTGCAAGCCAGCCACTGTTAGCAACAAAGCTACCTTATGTGTTCCAGAGCTAGTCGTGGCATCGATCGCTGTGAGGTAGAGAAGAAAGCGTTGTTTGAATTCGCGCCAATTTTCGTCCAGATTTCCTTCAAGTTGCAGGCTAGTCGGTGGTTTTATCCCTTCCATTGTTGTGGTATGCCCGTATCGTGCGTTCTATAAATCCTGGTACCATGTAATGTTATCTTATATCATAGTATTAAAAGGCTTACGAGTAGATATCGTTGAGTACTCTTTATTAGGTCTTGAGTCAGTGCCAGCTCGTGTAGTACTGCCGCATGGCCAAGGTGGCTTCCTATTTATCCGACTGCCGTCAAGCAGCTGTCTTTACTACAGCTACCATCAAGCAGCTGTCTTTACTACAGCTACAGTTATCTGTACACTCTGCCACCCTTTTTAAATAGTGAGGTTACATTAGCTAACTTCCAATCCATGGGAACTGTTCCAGAATCTTTAGAATTTTGAAAGATGACCAGCAATGCATCTACTATTTCTAGGGCCACTTCCTTAAGTACCCTAGGATGTAGATTATCAGGCCCTTGGGATTTATCGGCCTTCAATCCCGTCAATTTCCCTAACACCATTTCCCTACAAATACTGATTTCATTCAGTTCCTCCCTCTTATTAGACCCTGTATTCCCGACATCTCTGGGAGGTTATTTGTGTCCTCCTTTGTGAAGACAGAACCAAAGTATGTATTTAATTGGTCTGCCATTTCTTTTTTACACATTATAAATTCCCCTGATTCTGACTGCAAGGGACCTATGCTTGACTTCACCAATCTTTTTCTCTTCACATATCTATAGAAGCTTTTACAATCAGTTTTTATGTTCCCTGCTAGCTTACTCTCATTTTCTATTTCCCCTTTCTTGTCCTCCTTTGCTGAATCCTAAACTGCTCCCAATCCTCAGGTTTACTGCTTTTTCTGGCCAATTTATATGTCCTCTCCTTGGATCTTATGCTCATAGAGTCATAGAGTCATAAAGTTATACAGCACAGAAAGAGGCCCTTTGGCCCATCGTATCCACGCCGGCCATCAAGCCCTGTGTAATCTAATCCCATTTTCCAGCATTTGGTCCATAGCCTTGTATGCTATGGTATTTCAAGTGCTCATCCAAATGCTTCTTGAATGTTGTGAGGGTTCCTGCCTCTACCACCCTTTCAGGCAGTGAGTTCCAGATGCCAACCACCCTCTGGGTGAAAAAGTTCTTCCTCAAATCCCCGCTAAACCTCCTGCCCCTTACCTTGAATCTATGCCCCCTTGTTATTGATCCCTCTACTAAGGGAAAAAGTTCCTTTCTATCTGCCCTATCTATGCCCCTCATAATTTTGTACACCTCAATCAGGTCCCCCCTCAGCCTTCTCTGCTCCAAGGAAATCAAACCCCAACCTGTCCAGTCTTTCTTCATAGCTGAAGTGCTCCAGCCCAGGTAACATCCTGGTGAATCTCCTCTGCACCCTCTCCAAAGCAATCACATCCTTCCTATTGTGTGGCGACCAGAACTGCTCACAGTACTCCAGCTGTGGCCTAACTAACGTTTTGTACAGCTCCATCATAACCTCCCTGCTCTTATATTCTATGCCTCAGCTAATAAAGGCAAGTTTCCCATATGCCTTTTTAAACACCTTATCCACCTGTTCTGCTGCCTTCAGGGATCTATGTACATGCACACCAAGGTCCCTCTGATCCTCTGTCTTTCCTAGGGTCTTACCATTCATTGTGTATTCCCTTGCCTTGTTAGTCCCTCCAAAATGCATCACCTCACACTTTTCAGGGTTAAATTCCATTTGCCACTGTTCCGCCCATCTGACCAACCCATCTATATTGTCCTGCAGACTGAGGCTACCCTCTTCGCTATTTACCACCCCACCAATTTTCGTGTCATCTGCAAACTTACTGATCATAGCTTTTATATTCACATCCAAATCATTAATGTAGACCACAAACAGCAAGGGACCCAGCACCGATCCCTGCAGTACCGCACTGGACACAGGCTTCCAGTCACAAAAACAACCTTCAGTTTTGGATCCAATGTGCCAAGGCACCCTGGATCCCATGGGCTCTTACCTTCTTGACCAGTCTCCTGTGCGGGACTTTATCGAAAGCCTTGCTAAAATCCATGTATACCACATCCACTGCACTACCCTCATCCACACACCTAGTCACCCCCTTGAAAAATTCAATCAAATTGGTCAGACATGATCTTCCCTTGACAAAGCCATGCTGACTATCCCTGATTAATCCTTGCCTCTCCAAGTGGAGACTAATTCTGTCCCTCAGAATTTTTTCCAATAATTTCCCTACCACTGATGTTAGGCTCACTGGCCTGTAATTCCCTGGTTTATCCCTACTACCCTTCTTGAATAATGGTACTACGTTAGCTGTTCTCCAGTCCTCTGGCACATCCCCTGTGGCCAGAGAGGTTTTGAAAATTTGTGTCAGAGCCCCTGCAATCTCCTCCTTTGCCTCACACAGCAGCCTGGGATACATTTCGTCCAGGCCTGGGGATTTATCCACTTTTAAGCCTGCTAAAACTGCTAGTACCTCCTCCCTCTCGATGCTAAAATGTTCAAGTATATCACAGTCCCCCTGCCCGAATACTATGTCTACATCGTCCTTCTCCATAGGTAACAGAGATGCAAAAAATTCATTTAAAACCCCACCTACATCTTCTGGCTCCACACACAGATTGCCACTTTGGTCGCTAATGGGGCCTACTCTTTCCCTAGTTATCCACTTGCCCTTAATATACTTATAAAACACCTTAGGATTTTCCTTTATTTTGCTCGCCAGTGTTATTTCATGGCCCCTCCTCGCTCTCCTAATTTCTTTTTTAAGTATCCCCCTGCACTTTTTATGCTCCTCTAGGGCTTCCTCTGTCTTTAGTCCTTTGTATCTGCCCAAAGCCCCCCTTTTTTTCCCAATCCATTCTCATATATCCCTTGACATCCAAGGTTCCCTGGGCTTGTTGGTCCCACCCTCGACCTTTACGAGAACATGTCATTTTACTCTCTCAATTTCCTTTCTGAAAGACTCCCATTGCTCCAATGTGGATTTTCCTACAAGTAGCTGATCCCAGTCCACTTTGGCCAGATCCTGCCTTATCATATTAAAATCAGCCTTCCCCCAATTTAGAACCTTTATTTCCGGTCCATCCCTGTCCTTTTCCATGACTACCTTAAATCTCACCGAATTATGGTCACTGTCACCAAAGTGCTCACCTACTAACACTTCTACCACTTGCCCGGCCACATTCCCTAGAATTAGGTCCAGTACCGCCCCCTCTCTTGTAGGATTTTCTACATGCTGGCTCAAAAAGCTCTCCTGGATGCACTTTAAGAATTCTGCACCCTCTAAGCCTTTCACACTCTGACTATCCCAGTTAATATTGGGGAAGTTGAAATCCACCACAATTATTACCCTATTATTTGCACATTTCTCTGAGATTTGCCTACATATCTGTTCCTCTATCTCCCCCTGACTGTTTGGGGGCCTATAGTATGCTCCCAGCAAAGTGCTTGCCCCCTTTTTGTTTTTAAGTTCTGTTGTTTATGTACCTTTAAGGGAATAACTGGTCTTAGACTGCAGTACCGGCAGTGACCACCCCTGTATAAAAGGCCCTAGCAGGCTTCTGTAGTTTCAGTTTCAAGCTGCCTCTTGTTCAGTAAAGTACCTGTTAAACTGTTCTCCCGAAGTCCGTGTATTATTGAGGCGTGGACTTTACAGTGGCGACGAGTAAGTTCGAACTCACCTGCGGTGTGGCATAATCTCACGGGGATCTCGCCTGAAAGGAAGGTCCTGGAAGGTCGTAGTCTGAGCAACGGGCGTCGACTGAGGGCAACCGCCCAAAGAATCCATCGGTATTTGGAGAATTGCGGGAGAGACTGTGGTTCCAGCGAATCGTGCTGGTAGCAGGTAGCACGCTGACCCTTCCGGACTGTGGCGGGCTCAAGCTCGATTGAGCGACTCTACAAACCGGGCTGCGCAGCGTCGCCGGGAAAAGAAAACAAGAGAGAGAGGGTGGAGCGCACAGGGCGCGGTCGGTGCTCGAGAACAGGACAGCGGAGAGAAACTAAACGGGGGGGAAGGAAAGCGAGACGCGCCGAAGCTGCGGGTCGCCGCCATTACCCCGTAGAATGCTAGGAGCAGCGTGGCAGTAAGGGGAAGAAGCAAAAGCACGGGAGGCGCCATTTTATCCCGTTGGGGAAGAAGCAAAAGCGCAGGAGGCGCCATTTTATTCCATTGGGGAAGAAGCAAAAGCGCGGGAGGCACCATTTTAAATCACCCAAGATGCCGAAAAATGGCAGTATCACTGCTTTCGACAATGAGGTAGAAGACTGGACCACGTATGTGGAAAGAATTAAAGTGTACTGCAAGGCAAATGAGGTGGCTGATGGAAAGAGGGCATCGGTATTATTAAATCTGATGGGTGCGAGTACGTACGGCCTATTGCGGAATTTAATTACCCCAGCTAAACCAATGGAGAAAAGTTTTGAGGAGATTGTTCATATCTTACAGGAACACCTAAGCCCTACACCACTGCTGACAGCAGAAAGATTCAAGTTCCATAAAAGAAACCAGCACAAAGATGAGAGCAATGCTGACTATCTTACGGAACTACGCAAGTTATCGAAGCACTGCCAGTTCGGAGCAGGACTGGCAGACACCTTACGGGATAAGTTTGTCTGCGGGCTCCAGAGTGAAGGAACCCAGAAATGACTACTTTCAAAAAAGGACCTGACGCTAGAACAGGCTTTCAGCGTGGCAGTATCCTACGAAGCAGCAGCACGGGGAGCTGCGGAAATACAACAGAAACCACAAGAATACAACGCTAATGAAATGGCGTATGGAGCCGAAAAGTGCTATCGCTGCGGCAGAACAACCCATGAGCAGAAGGACTGCTGGTTTAAAGACAAAATATGCAGGCAATGCGGGAAAATGGGACATATAGCAAGAGTCTGCAGGTCGGGAAAGAAGACCAACATGACAAGAACTAATAAGGAACAGTACAGGAAAGTAAAGAAACTGACAGATAGTAGTCCAGAAGATCAGGAGAGTGATAAGGACTCCGGGAGCAGGCGACTAAGTTGGTTAAAGTTACACAATACATGATAGCAGGGTCCCCAGTGAAGATGGAATTGGACACAGGATCAGCCCTAACTGTCATGAATCGACGAGACTATGAGCGGCTATTCTCACACATACTCTTAAAGGACACGTCCATTGTATTGAAGACATACACGGGGCAAAAGGTCTACCCCAGAGGAAAAATAAGGGTGCCAGTTGAATATAACAGAAAGGAAACACAGAAACTATACATGTATATACTACGAGATGGAGGACCACCATTATTGGGACGTGAATGGATCCGAAGACTACAATTGGATTGGCATTCCATTCTGGCACTAACTGTGACTGACAAAAAAGATGATGACGTCGCACCTGGACGTCTGTCACAAATTCTATCTGACGCGGAAGAGGTGTTCCAACAAGGACTTGGGACTCTAAAAGGAGTAAAGGCAACCATAAAGATTGAGGATAACGCAACCCCAAAATTTTTCAAGGCCAGACCGGTGCCATACGCGATACGCCCAGTTGTGGAAGCTGAACTGGAGAGTCTGGAGCGTTCGGGGGTGCTGTCTAAGGTGGACTGGAGCGAGTGGGCCACACCCATCATTCCTGTAATGAAGAAAGCATTGAGCAGCACGCCTGGGGAGTCAAGGAAGGTTCGCATCTGTGGGGACTTCAAGGTGACTGTGAACCCAGTCCTGCACACAGTACAGTATCCGCTTCCGCGGATAGAAGATATTTTCACCTCACTATCTGGAGGGATACGTTTTACAAAGATTGACCTGGCTCAAGCGTATCTACAAATGGAGGCGGAAGAAGCATCTAGGAAATACCTCACGATAAACACTCACAAAGGCCTTTACCAGTACAATCGACTGGTATTTGGGGTAGCATCGGCCCCGGCTATGTGGCAGAGGGCAATGGAACAAGTCCTGCAAGGGATCCCGGGGACCCAGTGTTATTTGGACGACATCCTGGTTACGGGTGAAAATGACAATGAACACCTTGCCAACCTGGAACAGGTGCTCACGAGATTGCAGGAATATGGGCTACGAGCCAACCGCCCCAAATGCGAGTTCTTCAGGAGACAAATCTCGTATTGTGGCCACATGATTGATGAGGAAGGGTTGCATAAGTCGCCGGACAAGATTGAGGCTGTAGTCAAGGCTCTGGCACCAGAAAATGTGTCGCAACTGAGGTCGTTCCTCGGGTTGGTGAACTACTACCATAAGTTCTTGCCAAATTTATCTACAATTCTGCACCCACTGAACGCCCTCCTTCAAACTGGTGTAACATGGAAATGGAGTGATGAGTGCAAGTGTGCCTTTCAGGAATGTAAATGCCAAATCACTTCAAAAGAAGTATTGGCCCACTACAACCCAACACTACCGATTCAGTTGGCATGTGATGCATCACCTTACGGCATTGGAGCGGTGCTGTCACGCAAATTCCATGACGGTTCAGAGAGGCCAATAGCCTTTGCATCGCGCTTGCTAACCTCAGCTGAGCGTAACTATGCCCAGATTGACAGGGAGGCCCTCAGCCTGGTGTGGGGGGTGAAGAAGTTCAATCACTATCTGCACGGGCAGAAATTCACCCTACTGACTGATCATCAACCCCTGGTCTCAATTTTTAACCCAAAGAAGGGCGTTCCGGTGATGACGGTGCAACGGCTGCAAAGATGGTCACTTTTTCTAGGGGCACATCAATACGACATAGAGTACAAAGGTACGAAACAACATGGAAACGCTGATGGGCTGTCGCGCCTACCGTTGCCTACAGCGGAAGAAGCACCTGCAGTGGACCGTGTGGAGATATTCCATGCGACCATAGTCGAATGTTTGCCTGTTACAAATGCAAGTATTGAGAAGGAAACCCGAAATGACCCGACACTCTCTCGGGTCTATGATTTGACGGTGAAGGGATGGCCAGCATATGGCGACTCACTGTTGCCAGCATTCTCGCCAAGGAGGGAACAGCTGTCAGTGTGCCAGGGAACCTTGATGTGTGGATCCCGAGTGGTAATTCCACCCAAGTTGAGAGATAGAGTACTCAATGAGCTTCACGAGGGTCATCTGGGATGGGTAAAGATGAAGAGCCTAGCCAGGGCGTTTGTGTGGTGGCCAGGAATCGATAAAGAAATCAAGGATATGACCAAAAGATGCACAGGATGCCAGAAGGTCCAAAATGCTCCACCACAGGCCCCACTACATCCATGGGAGTGGCCCTCATCTCCATGGCAATGGGTACACATTGATTTCGCTGGTCCATTTATGGACTCAATGTTTCTAATCGCTGTGGACACCCATTCAAAATGGCCAGAGGTCATTAAAATGTCCTCCACCACCACGGAGAAAACTATTGCAGTCCGAAGGACCATCTTCGCCAGGAATGGGTTGCCAGAACAGATCTGTTCCGACAATGGCCCACAGTTTGTGTCTGAGGATTTCCGGAGGTTCCTGAAGAATAATGGGGTGAAACATTACACATCTGCCCCATATCATCCAGCCACAAATGGATTGGCTGAGAGGTTTGTTCAGACCTTTAAAAAGGCCATAAAGGCAATGTATAATGACGACATACCACTGCAACACAAGGTGGATAACTTCCTGTTTGCTTACCGGAATGCGACACATGCAGTAACCAACCAAACTCCAGCCATACTGTTTTTCAACCGGAGACTAAGATGTCACTTGGATTTGCTCAAACCAAACATAAGACGAGATGTTGAGGATAAGCAGTTCCAGCACATAAATGAGAAGCCAACCAAGAGCTTCAAGATAGGGCAACCAGTCTTGGCCCGTGACTACCGAACAGAAAAATGGCAGCCAGGCACGATATGCACACAGCAGGGACCACTAATGTACACAGTGGATGTTGGAGAGTTCATCGTGAGACACCAGGCTGACCAGATTCTAGAGTCACAGGAACAAGCCAAACCTGTACCACAAGCATGTGCACCTGGCAATGAGCCCGAAGTACAGATTGCGTCTACCTCAGAAGCAGGGGTATTGGAAGCTGACGAACCAACCAATGACAATGAGCCAGAATTGACTCCACCGCCAGAACAGGATACTCGAGAAAGGCGCTATCCAGTCCGGATCAGGAAGCCTCCTCAAAGACTGAACTTATAAATGACTATTTCAGTTGATGTATATATTACTGCGAAAATTGTAATTGTAATTAGTTATTATTTAGTTGTTAAATGAATGTTACGTACTGTTTATCTAAAAGGGGAGGAATTGTTGTGTATGTACCTTTATGGGAATAACTGGTCTTAGACTGCAGTACAGGCAGTGACCACCCCTGTGTAAAAGGCCCTAGCAGGCTTCTGTAGTTTCAGTTTCAAGCTGCCTCTTGTTCAGTAAAGTACCTGTTAAACTGTTCTCCCGAAGTCCGTGTATTATTGAGGCGCGGACTTTACAAGTTCTACCCATATGGCCTCATTAGAGGAACCTGTTAATATATCATCCCTCCTTACAGCAGTAATTGACTCCTTAATTAATATTGCGACACCCCCTCCTCTTTTACCCCCCCCCCTCTGTCTCACCTGAAGATTCTATACCCCGGAATATTGAGCTGCCAGTCTTGCCCCTCCCTCAGCCATGTCTCCGTGATAGCAACAATATCATACTCCCATGTGTTCATCAACACCTTCAGTTCATCCACCTTATTCGCAAGACTCCTTGCATTAAAATAAATGCCATCCAGCCTTGCCCTACTCCCTTGTGCCGTTACATATTTGCTCTGCCTTCCAAGCTGACTTGTTTTTTCCTCTATATTTGGCTGTACATCACCCCCTATTATCCCATCCCCCTGCCAAGTTAGTTTAAACCCCCCCCAACAGTGCTAGCAAACCTCCCCGCAAGGATATTTGTCCCGTTCTGGTTCAAGTGCAACCCGTCCGACTTGTACAAGTCCCACCTTCCCCAGAAGCAGGCCCAGTGATCCAGGAAACTAAAGCCCTCCCTCCTGCAGCAACTTTTTAGCCATGCATTCACAGAATCACAGAAATCACAGAAACCCCACAGTGCAGATAGAGGCCATTTCTGCCCATCGAGCCTGCACCGACACATATCCCACCCGATCCCTGTAACCCCTACACCAACACATATCCCACCCACCCTATCCCCGTAACCCCACATATTTAATCCCCCTAACACTAAGGGTCAATTTATCATAGTCAATCAACCTAACCCGCACATCTTTGGACTGTGGGAGGAAACCGGAGCACCCGGAGAAAACCCACGCAAACACGGGGAGAATGTGCAAACTCCACACAGACAGTCACCCGAGGCCAGATTCAAACCCGGGTCCCTGGCGCTGTGAGGCAACAGTGCTAACCACTATGCCACCGTGCTTTCTGCTTTCTCCTCCTATTCCTATACTCACTAGCACGTGGCACCGGGAGTAATCCAGAGATTACAACCTTTGAGGTCCTGCTCGTTAATCTGCTACCTAGCGCCCTAAATTCTTGCTGCAGGACCTCATCCCTCTTCCTACCCATGTCATTGGTCCCAATGTTAACCACAACCTCTGACTGTTCACCCTCCCCCTTCAGAATGCCCTGCAGCCGTTCAGTGACATCCTTGACTCTGGCACCAGGGAGGCAACAAACCATCCTGGAGTCACATCTATGGCCACAGAAACACCTATCTGTTCCCCTTACGATAGAATCCCCTACCACTATTGCTCTCCCACTCTTATTCCTCCCTTCCTGAGCAGCAGAAGCACCCCCGGTGCCAGGAAGTTGGCTGCTGCTGCCTTCCCCTGGTAAGTCATCCCCCTCAACAGTATCCAAATCGGTATACCTGTTTGAGAGGGGGATGGCCACAGAAGTCCCCTGCATTACCTGCCTGCTTCTACTGCTCCGCCTGATGGTCACCCATTTCCCTTCTGCCTGTGCAGCCCTTACCTGCAGTGTGACCAACTCACTAAACGTGTTATCCATGACCCTCTCAGCATCGCGAGTGCTCCAAAACTCATCCATCTGCAGCTCCAGCACCTCAATGCAGTCTGCTAGAAGCTGCAGCTGGATACATTTCCGGCACACATGGTCGTCAGGGACACCGGCAGTGTCCCTGAATTCCCACATAGTGCAGGTGGAGCATAACACGGGGCTGGGCTGTCCTGACATGACTTACCCTTTAATTAATTTAAATTAATTCAATACCACCAATTAAAGATATACACTAGGGTGCTTGTATGGCAGAAGTCCCCGCTACACCAGAGAGACCCTAGAAAATATAAACCGCAGAATTGAAGTTACCTTACAGCTAAATGATATATTTAAGGGCTCTGGCTTACAAACAAACTATAAAACACCGAGTTTAATTTTAAAAAGAGAGAAATACTCACCAACCAATCACTTACCTGCTTTCTGGTGATGTCACACCTCGAATACTTTTTACCTCTCTCCTTCCCTCTGAGTTCCGAGTTCGGAGATTACCTGGTCTCTGGAGCCTTACCTGGTCTCTGGAGCCTTACCTGGTCTCTGGAGCCTTACCTGGTCTCTGGAGCCTTACCTGGTCTCTGGAGCCTTACCTGGTCTCTGGAGCCTTACCTGGTCTGTGGAGCCTTACCTGGTCTCTGGAGCCTTACCTGGTCTCTGGAGCCTTACCTGGTCTCTGGAGCCTTACCTGGTCTCTGAGTCCTTACCTGGTCTCTGAGTCCTTACCTGGTCTCTGGAGCCTTACCTGGTCTCTGGAACCTTACCTGGTCTCTGGAGCCTTACCTGGTCTCTGGGGCCTTACCTGGTCTCTGGAGCCTTACCTGGTCTCTGGAGCCTTACCTGGTCTCTGGAGCCTTACCTGGTCTCTGGAGCCTTACCTGGTCTCTGGAGCCTTACCTGGTCTGTGGATCCTTACTTGGTCTCTGGAGCCTTACCTGGTCTCTGGAGCCTTACCTGGTCTCTGGAGCCTTACCTGGTCTCTGGAGCCTTACCTGGTCTCTGGAGCCTTACCTGGTCTCTGGATCCTTACCTGGTCTCTGGAGCCTTACCTGGTCTCTGGAGCCTTACCTGGTCTCTGGAGCCTTACCTGGTCTCTGGAGCCTTACCTGGTCTCTGGAGCCTTACCTGGTCTCTGGAGCCTTACCTGGTCTCTGGAGCCTTACCTGGTCTCTGGAGCCTTACCTGGTCTCTGGATCCTTACCTGGTCTCTGGAGCCTTACCTGGTCTCTGGAGCCTTACCTGGTCTCTGGAGCCTTACCTGGTCTCTGGATCCTTACCTGGTCTCTGGATCCTTACCTGGTCTCTGAGTCCTTACCTGGTCTCTGGAGCCTTACCTGGTCTCTGGAGCCTTACCTGGTCTCTGGAGCCTTACCTGGTCTCTGGAGCCTTACCTGGTCTCTGGAGCCTTACCTGGTCTCTGGAGCCTTTTATAGCCCCGCTGCTGCTGCTGAATTCCCGCCGACGCTCTGAGGCCTTACCTGGTCTCTGGAGCCTTTTATAGCCCCGCTGCCGCTCGAGTTTCCCGCCGACGCTCTGAGGCCTTACCTGGTCTCTGGAGCCTTTTATAGCCCCACTGCTGCCGCTCGAGTTTCCTGCCGACGCTCTGAGGCCTTACCTGGTCTCTGGAGCATTTTATAGCCCCACTGCTGCCGCTCGAGTTTCCTGCCGACGCTCTGAGGCCTTACCTGGTCTCTGGAGCATTTTATAGCCCCACTGCTGCCGCTCGAGTTTCCTGCCGACGCTCTGAGGCCTTACCTGGTCTCTGGAGCATTTTATAGCCCCACTGCTGCCGCTCGAGTTTCCTGCCGACGCTCTGAGGCCTTACCTGGTCTCTGGAGCATTTTATAGCCCCACTGCTGCTGCTCGAGTTTCCTGCCGACGCTCTGAGGCCTTACCTGGTCTCTGGAGCATTTTATAGCCCCGCTGCTGCCGCTGAATTCCCGCCGATGTTCTGAGGCCTTACCTGGTCTCTAGAGCCTTTTACAGCCCCGCTGCTGCCGCTCGAGTTTCCCACCGACGCTCTGAGGCCTTACCTGGTCTCTGGAGCCTTTTATAGCCCCGCTGCTGCCGCTCGAGTTTCCCACCGATGCTCTGAGGCCTTACCTGGTCTCTGGAGCCTTTTATAGCCCCGCTGCTGCCGCTCGAGTTTCCCATCGATGCTCTGAGGCCTTACCTGGTCTCTGGAGCCTTTTATAGCCCCACTGCTGCCGCTCGAGTTTCCCATCGATGCTCTGAGGCCTTACCTGGTCTCTGGAGCCTTTTATAGCCCCGCTGCTGCCGCTCGAGTTTCCCATCGATGCTCTGAGGCCTTACCTGGTCTCTGGAGCCTTTTATAGCCCCGCTGCTGCCGCTCGAGTTTCCCGCCGACGCCCTAATTTCCCTTGTTAGCCACAGTTGTCACCTTTTTTGAATTATTTTTATGCCAAACAGGGATGAACGAATTCTGTAGTTCATCCATGCGATCTTTAAATGTTTGCCATTGCCTATCCACTGTCAACCCTTTAAGTAATGTTCCCAATCCATCCTAGCCAACTCGTGCCTCATACCATCGTAGTTTCCTTTATTTAAATTCAGGACCCTAGTCTCTGAGTCAACCACCTCACTCTCTATTTTAATGAAGAATTCTATCATATTATGATCGGTCCTCCCCAAGGGGCCTCGCACAACAAGATTGCTAATTAATCCTTTCTGATTACATGATACCCAGTCTAAGATGGCCTGATCTCTATTTGGTTCCTCGACATATTGGTCCAGGAAACCATCCCGTATACACTTTAGGAAATCCTCCTCCACATTATTGTTACTAATTTGGTTAGCCCAATCTATATGTAGATTAAAGTCACCCATGATAATTGCTGTGCCCTTATTGCACTCATCTCTAATTTCCATTTAATGCCATTGCCAACCTCTGCATTACTGTTTGGGGGTCTGTATACAACTCCCACTAACGTTTTCTGCCCCTTGGTATTTCTCAGCTCTGCCCATACAGATTCCACATCATCAGAGCTAAGATCCTTCCTTACTATTGTGTTAATCTCCTCTTTAACCAGCAATGCTACCCCACCTCCTTTTCCTTTTTTCCTGTCCTTCCTGAATATTGAATACCCCTGGATGTTGAGTTCCCAGTCTTGGTCACCCTGGAGCCATGTCTCCGTAATCCCAATTATATCATATCCGTTTACATCTATTTGCGCAGTTAATTCATCCATCTTATTACAAATGCTCCTTGCATTAAGACACAAACCTTCAGGCTTGATTTTTTAACACTCTTAGTCCATTTAGAATTCGTATTTACTGTGGCCCTGTTTGATTTACACCCTTAATTTCTCTGCCTTCCACTTTTGCTTTTCTCCTTCCTGTCTTTTGTTTCTATCCTTGCTGCCCTTTCCTCTGTCTCCTTGCACAGGTTCCCAACCCCCTGTCATTTTAGTTTAAACCCTCCCCAACAGCACTAGCAAACACTCCCCCTAGGACATTGGTACCTGTCCTGCCCAGGTGCAAACCGTCCAGTTTGTACTGGTCCCACCTCCCCCAGAACCAGTTCCAATGTCCCAGGAATTTGAAACCCTCCCCCTTGCACCATTCCGCTAGCCACGTATTCATCTGAAATATCCTTCTATTTCTACTCTGACTAGCATGTGGCACTGGTAGCAATCCTGAGATTACTACCTTTGAGGTCCTATTTTTAAAATTAACTCCTAACTCCTGATATTCAGCTTTTAGGACCTCATCCCGCATTTTACCTATATTGTTGGTAACTATATGCACCACAACAACTGGCTGTTCACCCTCCCCTTCCAAAATACTCTGCAGCCGCTCCGAGACATCCTTGACTCTTGCACCAGGGAGGCAACTTATCATCCTGGAGTCTCATTTGCGGCCGCAGAAACGCCTATCTATTCCCCTTACAATAGAATCCCCTATTACTATAGCTCTCCCACTCTTTTTCCTCCCGTCCTGAGCAGCAGAACCAACCATGGTGCCAGGAAGTTGGCCGTTGCTGTCTTTCCCTGATAAGCCATCTCCCTCAACAATATCCAAAGCGGTATATCTGTTTGAGAGGGGGATGACCACAGGGGAACCCTGCACTACCTGCCTGCACTTACTACTCTGCCTGGCTGACACCCATTTCCTTCCTGCCTGTGCAGCCTTTACCTGCGGTGTGACCAACTCATTAACCGTGCTATCCACGATGTCCTCAGCATGGCGAATGTTCCAGTATGTATCCATTCGCAGCTCCAGTGCCGCAATGCGGTCTGCCAGTAGCTGCAGCTGGATATACTTCCCGCACACATGGTCGTCAGGGATACAGTAAGTGCCCCTGATTTCCCACATAGTGCAGGAGGAGCATACCATGGCACCGAGCTGTACTGCCATGACTTAACCTTTAATTAATTCAAATTTAATTAAATCAAATCAATCCCACCAATTACACGACAATTATATGATATACTCCAGGGCCCTTGTTTACTAGCAGTTCCCACTACACAACAGAGACCCTAGAAACATTAAACCACAAAATTTAAATTTGGAAAAAAGCGAGAAAGAGAGAAATACTCACCAACCAATCACCTGCTTTCTGGTGACGTCACACTTCGATTACTTTTTACTTCTCTCTCTCCTCTCGCTGCCCCTGTGCCTCTCGCAGGTCCGCCACTCAGCTCTGGCCCTCGGCCTCCTCTCTGCGCTCCTTTTATCCTCCTCTCGCTGTCTCTGTGCCTCTCGCAGGTCCGCTGCTCAGCTCAGAGACTGGGGGAGCGAGAGAGAGATTCTAGGGAGAGAGAGAAAGACTGGGGGAGAGAGAGAGACTGGGGGAGAGAAAGAGAGACTGGGGGTGAGAGAGAGAGACTGGGGGAGCAAGAGCGAGAGAGAGAGACTGGTGGAGCATGGGAGAGAGAGAGAGAGAGACTGGGGAGAGAGAGAGACTGGGGGGAGAGATAGAGACGGGGGAGAGAGAGAGACTGGGGAGAGAGAGAGACTGGGGGGGAGAAAGAGACAGAAACTGGGGGAGAGAGCGATAGTGACGGGGAGAGAGCGAGGGATGGGGGAGAGAGAGAGTGAGACTGGCGGGGGAGAGAGAGAGAGACTGTGGGAGAGAGAGAGAGACTAGGGAGAGAGAGAGACTGGGGAGAGAGAGAGAGAGACTGGGGGGAGAGAGAGAGAGACAGGGAGAGAGAGAGCCCGACCCTGTTCAACATATACATAAATGAATTAGCAGACATGCTGGAGCAAAGCGAGTCACCAGGTCTCCGTCTCCTGGATGGAGAAGTGAAATCCCTGTTCTATGCGGACGACCTGGTTCTGCTGTCTCCCACAGAACAGGGATTACAGCAACAACTAGACCTACTCGACAAATACTGCCAAAATTGGGCTCTAACAGTAAATCTAAAGAAAACCAACATCATGATTTTTCAAAAAAGGCCCAGATGTCAGGAAAACAAATACCAATTTACCCTCAGTGATACCGCTATAGGACACACTATGAGCTACACCTACCTTGGTCTAACTATTACAGCATCAGGGAGCTTCAGCATAGCAGTGAATGCACTAAAAGAAAAAGCCCGAAGAGCCCTATATGCAATAAAAAGAAAATTCTACAACATCCAAATCCCAATCAAAATCTGGCTCAAAATATTTGACAGCATAATCCTGCCCATTGCACTGTACGGTAGTGAAGTATGGGGCCCGCTAAATCACCAAAGCTACACTAAATGGGAAAAACACACAATAGAAGCCCTACATGCAGAATTCTGCCGAAGCATCCTTCGCACCCAAAGAAAAACGCCAACAAATGCATGCAGAGCCGAACTAGGCAGATACCCACTGATAATAAACATCCAAAAACGAGCACTAAACTTCCTAAATCACCTCAAATCTAGCTCCCCAGACACCCTTCATTTCAAAGCCTTTCAGACCCAAGAGCTAAACCCAGAAAAGAGTCCCCTGAGTCAGCTGCTACTGAAACTAAGTACTCAGCCGGACCCTGACCAGCCCCAGACCAACACAGCCGTCCAAACACCAATCTGAGTGAACCAAATCATTAAACAATGCAAAGAAACCTACCTGGAACATTGGAACAAAATAACCGAAAGCCAAAGCAGATTAGAATGTTACCGGGCCCTAAAAAGAGATTATAAACTGGCAGACTACCTCACGACCATCAGAGACACAAAACAGAGACAGACCCTCACCAGGTACAGACTAAGCGACCACCAACTGGAAATTGAAAAAGGCAGATACAAGAAATCCTGGCAGCCTAGAGAGAATAGAATATGCGATCAATGTCTGGCCGGCGAGGTTGAAACAGAAATGCATTTCCTCCTAAAATGCGAAAAATTCAACACATCAAGAAACATATTATTCAACAAGCTAAGCCAAACAACCCCAGATTTCAAGGAATTGGATGACCTGTCAAAATTGAGATTAGTCCTGGGAGAAGGAGACAGACCATACCTTGGGGCCAAATATGTAACAACATGTCACAACCTGAGGACTGTTTAAAAGTAAGACTGTTTAAAATTAATATTGTTAAAAGTAATATTGTATGTACCCAACAAATGTCAAATCGATTGACACCTACAGAATGTTGGAAAACTGTACCTTTTTGCTATGTAAGCTTTGGCAATATGGTTCTCTGTAAACTTTCATGCCAATAAAGCATTTGAATTGGAATTGGATTAGGGAGAGAGAGACTGGGAGAGAGAGAGGCTGTGGGAGAGAGAGAGAGTGACAGAGGGAGAGAGAGCGCGACTACAGGAGAGAGAGAGAGACTGAGGAGAGAGAGTGCAAGACTGAGGGAGAGAGAAAGAGAGACTGGGGAGAGAGAGAGAGAGACTGCGGGGAGAGAGAGAGAGACTGCGGAGAGAGGGACTGTGGGGGAGAGAGAGAGAGTGAGACTGTGGGGGAGAGAGAGAGTGAGACTGGGGAGAGAGAGAGAAAGACTGGGGAGAGAGAGATACTGGGAGAGAGAGAGACTGGGGGAGCGAGAGAGAGAGAGGCTGGGGCAGAGAGAGAGAGAGACGGGCAGAGAGAGAGAGACTAGATGAAAGAGTGAGAGACTGGCGAGAGAGTGGGAGACTGGGGAGAGAGAAAGACTTGGGAGAGAGAGAGGCTGGGGGGAGAGAGGGAGAGACTGGGGTGAGAGAGAGACTGGGGAAGAGAGAGAGAGACTGGGGGAGAGAGTGAGAGAGAGAGACTGGGGAGAGAGAAAGAGACTTTGGGAGAGAGAGAGACTAGGGAGAGAGAGAAAGACTGGGGGAGAGAGAGTGAGAGTGAATGGGGGAGAGAGAGAGGGAGAGAGACTGGGGAGAGAGAGAGACTGGGGGGGAGAGATAGAGACGGGGGAGAGAGAGAGACTGGGGAGAGAGAGAGACTGGGGGAGAGAGCGATAGTGATGGGGAGAGAGCGAGGGATGGGGGAGAGAGAGAGTGAGACTGGCGGGGGAGAGAGAGAGAGACTGTGGGAGAGAGAGAGAGACTAGGGAGAGAGAGAGACTGGGGAGAGAGAGAGAGAGACTGGGGGGAGAGAGAGAGAGACAGGGAGAGAGAGATTAGGGAGAGAGAGAGACTGGGAGAGAAAGAGGCTGTGGGAGAGAGAGAGAGTGACAGAGGGAGAGAGAGCGCGACTACAGGAGAGAGAGAGAGACTGAGGAGAGAGAGTGCAAGACTGAGGGAGAGAGAAAGAGAGACTGGGAGAGAGAGAGAGAGACTGCGGGGAGAGAGAGAGAGACTGCGGAGAGAGGGTCTGTGGGGGAGAGAGAGAGAGTGAGACTGTGGGGGAGAGAGAGAGTGAGACTGGGGAGAGAGAGAGAAAGACTGGGGAGAGAGAGATACTGGGAGAGAGAGAGACTGGGGGAGCGAGAGAGAGAGAGGCTGGGGCAGAGAGAGAGAGAGACTGGGGCAGAGAGAGAGAGACTAGATGAAAGAGTGAGAG
>NW_028225179.1:43823822-43847757 GCF_052327205.1 Somniosus microcephalus
AAAGGACAGTGTATCTAACGCACTGTGACTCCCCGTCCCAGAGGGGAAAGGACAGTGTATCGAACACACTGTGACACCGTATCGAACACACTGTGACACCGGGTCCCAGAGGAGGAAAGGACAGTGTATCTAACGCACTGCGACACCCGGTCCCAGAGTGGGAAAGGACAGTGTATCTAACGCACTGCGACACCCGGTCCCAGAGGGGGAAAGGACAGTGTATCTAACGCACTGTGACACCCGGTCCCAGAGGGAGAAAGGACAGTGTATCTAATGCACTGTGACACCTGGTCCCAGAGGGGGAAAGGACAGTGTATCTAACGCACTGTGACACCCGGTCCCAGAGGGAGAAAGGACAGTGTATCTAACACACTGTGACACCCGGTCCCAGAGGGGGAAAGGACAGTGTATCTAACGCACTAACTCGCGCATTTAACTCACCAGCCGTGACTGTCACGCCCTTGGTTTCCCCGGCACTGATCTCCTCCGTCGTAGCCTCCTTGGTCTCTTTGGCTCCCTCCTGGCCGGCTTTTACCGGTTGACCTTTGCTCTCCTCAGCCGGTGTACCCGTGACCTCCAAGTTGGCCGCCTCGGCCTTCGCGTCGCCTTTTGCCTCCTTCTCCTCCGCAATCGAGCCGTCCATGGTGGAGTCGTCCATGGTGTCCGGGACTACTTCCTCCTCCTCCTCCTCCTCCTCCTCCTCCTCGGAGCTGCTCTCGAAGCCTGACGAGGCCTCGGACTCTTCCTCCGATTCATCCGGCTTCGACGACGCGTCACTGCCCACCTCATCTTCAAAGAGAAAGCAGCGTTACCCAGGGCTCAGTACATCGTGCACCTGAACGACCCACTGGCATTGCTCCTGAACTGCCCCCCTGTGGCACTGTTCCTGAACCGCCCCCCCGTGGCACTGCTCCTGAACCGCCCCCCCCCCCCCGTGGCACAGCTCCTGAACCGCCCCCCCGTGGCACTGCTCCTGATCCACAGTGGCACTGCTCCTGAACCACCCCGCCCACCCCCCCCCCCCCCCCGTGGCACTGCTCCTGAACTCGCGCTAACGACAGGGGCATACCACCCGTACAAAACTGCGACGCCGTCCCACTTGAGCCACCGCGAGCAATGCCACGGGACACCGGCCAGTCGGGGTGCCTCAGCAGCAGAATACCGCGCAGGGGCGCCCCTTGAAGCACGAGCAATGCCACGGGAGGTTCCCTGTTCGCAGCGAAAAAGCAAGACCGCGAGGCAAACTAAAAATGAAATCGCAAATTTAAAGCAAAACCGGCTTGCAAGTGCGTGAAAACGCACCTTCCTCGGATTCCTCTTTCTCGCTGGCCTCCAGCTCGCCCTCCTCCTCTTCCTCCTCCTGAAAATGAAAGGGAAGTAAAAGAGAGCGATAAAAAAAAAGTCAAGATTTTTTCTTTTTACACAAGTGGGGAAAAGACATCGGGGTGGCGGAGAGACCCAGCCTCGCGAGAAAATAACCGCTCAAGAGTTTTCAAAGCGATCCGCCCACCTTCTCCGAGGCCTCCTCTTCCTCCTCGCCTTCGCTGTTGAGCTCCAAGGCCTTGGACGGTTTGCTCCGTTTCTTGGCGCCGTCGCCCTCCCGCTTGGCCGGCTCAGAGGACTGGCTGGCCACGTCCGAGGCGTCTTTCTCTCGCTCCATCTCTGCGAGGCACAACAGAACGTGAGAAATGGGAGCAGGAGCGGGCCATTCGGCCCCTCGAGCCTGCTCCGCCATTCAATAAGATCATGGCTGATCTGATCTTGGCCTCAACTCCACTTCCCCTGCCCGCTCCCCATAAACCTTCACTCCCTGACCTTTCAAAAATCTGTCTATCTCCACCGTAAATATATTCACTGACTCCGCCAAATATATTCACTGACTCCGCCTCCACAGCTCTCTGGGGTAGAGAATCCAACAGATTCACGACCCTCAGAGAAGAAATATCTCCTCATCTCAGTCTTAAATGGGTGACCCCTTATTCTAAAACTATGCCCCCTAGTTCTAGATTCCCCCACGAGGGGAAACATCCTCTCTGTATCTACCCTGTCCAGCCCCCTCAGCATCTTACATGTTTCAATAAGATCCCCTCCCATTCTTCTAAACTCCAATGAGTATAGGCCCAACCTGCTCAACCTTTCCTCATAAGACAACCCCTTCATCTCCGGAATCAACCTCGTGAACCTTCTCTGAACTGCCTCCAATGCAAGTATATCCCTCCTTAAATAAGGAGACCAAAACTGTACGCAGTACTCCAGGTGTGGTCTCACCAATGCCATGTACAGTTGTAGCAGGACTTCCCTACTTTTATACTCCATCCCCTTTGCAATAAAGGCCAACACTCCATTTGCCTTCCTAATTACAGGAAACTCTCTCTTAACCGGCAAAATTCGGGAGTAGGTTCAGGTAAGTTTTACTATATATTAGTGGCCGTGTAACCAGGGTTCCTGCACCTGTGGCCGTGCAACAGGGACTCCTGGATCTGTGGCCGTGCAACAGGGACTCCTGGATCTGTGGCCGTGTAACCGGGGTTCCTGCACCTGTGGCCGTGCAACAGGGACTCCTGGATCTGTGGCCGGGTAACCGGGGTTCCTGCACCTGTGGCCGTGCAACAGGGACTCCTGGATCTGTGGCCGTGTAACCGGGGTTCCTGCACCTGTGGCCGTGCAACAGGGACTCCTGGATCTGTGGCCGTGTAACCGGGGTTCCTGCACCTGTGGCCGTGCAACAGGGACTCCTGGATCTGTGGCCGGGTAACCGGGGTTCCTGCACCTGTGGCCGTGCAACAGGGACTCCTGGATCTGTGGCCGTGTAACCGGGGTTCCTGCACCTGTGGCCGTGCAACAGGGACTCCTGGATCTGTGGCCGTGTAACCGGGGTTCCTGCACCTGTGGCCGTGCAACAGGGACTCCTGGATCTGTGGCCAGGTAACCGGGACACATGCACAAGTGCCGGGTAACCGGGGCTCCTGCACCTGTGACCGTGTACGGGGGCTCTCGTACCTTGGTAAGTATACCTCTCTGTAATCCGGACTTTTTGATCAACCGGCACCACTACAGCGTCCTGTACTTGCTGTACCTGCATGCTAACTTTTTGTGTTTCATATACGAGGACCCCCCGATCCCTCTGTACTGCAGCATTTTGTAATCTCTCTCCATTTAAATAATAATTTGCTTTTTTATTTTTCCCACCAAAGTGGATAACCTCACATTTTCCCACATTATACTTCATCGGCCAAATTTTTGCCAACTGACTTAACCTATCTATATCCCTTTGGTGGTTCTTTGTGTCCTCTTCACAACTTTCTTTCCCACCTATCTTTGTATCATCAGCAAATTTGGCTACCGTACACTCGCGTTGGGTTTGATGTCAAGAATTTAAGAGGTCGGGTGGGGGTGGGAGGCAACAGTCAAATGTAAAAAAAGAAAGGTACTCTGGTTAAATCGTAGGCCGCTCGGTTCATCGTGTCTGTGCCGGCTCTTTGCAGGAACCACCCAATTAATCCCACTACTCCGCTCTTTCCCCACAGCCCTGCACAATTTTCCCCTTCAAGTATTTATCCAATTCCCTTTTGAAAGTTACTATTGAATCTGCTTCCACCGCCCTTTCAGGCAGCGCATTCCAGATCACAACAACTCGCTGCGGAAAATACATTCTCATCTCCCCTCTGGTTCTTTTGCCGATTATCTTGAATCTGTGTCCTCTGGTTACCGACCCTCCCGCCACTGGAAACAGTTTCTCCTTATTTACTCTACCGAAACCATTCATGATTCTGAACGCCTCAATTCAATCGCCCCTTAACCTTCTCTGCTCTAAGAAGAACAACCCCAGCTTCTCCAGTCTCTCCACATAACTGAAGTCCCTCATCCCTGGTACCATTCTGGTCAATCTCCCCTTAACCTTCTCTGCTCTAAGGAGAACAATCCCAGCTTCTCCAGTCTCTCCACATCACTGAAGTCCCTCATCCCTGGTACCATTCTGGTCAATCTCCCCTTAACCTTCTCTGCTCTAAAGGAGAATAAAATCAACTTCCAGTTGTGTAGCACCTTTAAACCCACTCCCCCCTGATGGAATTTCATAGAGGTGTCAGTGAGTGAAACAGGATTAAAACAAGGCTGAGTAGAGGTGGGAATCTGGAACTCTAACCCCACTGCCCACCCCCGCCCCATCAAAAGGCTGTGCACGGTGGGGGACAATTGGAGTTTTCAAGACCGAGATGGATAGATTTTTCTTGGGTAAAGGCATCGAGGGATATGGAGCTAAGGCGGAGCAATTGGGGTCGAGTTACAGATCCAGCCACGATCAGGTTCGAGGGGCTGAACGGCCTCCGCCCGTTCCCAACGCTCCCATCTTTTAAGGAGAGGACAGCGGGTCTTAAAGGAGGAGAGCACGGTTGGAGGAGCAGTTCAGGAATTCCAGAGCTTAGGGCCTAGACGGCTGAAGGCACAGTGGTGGGAGGGGTATGGGGGATGCTGAAGAGGCCAGAATTGGAGGTCGCGGAGCGTTTTAAGGCGATAGGTGGTTTCGGAGGCGAGTGGGCATTCAACGGGAGAAAATGGCTCATGCAGGGCATTGGTGGACTGGGAGCCAATGTAGGTCGGAGGTGACAGGGCGAGCGGGCCGGGATATTGGAGGGGTGGGGGTGTGGGGAGGGGCGACAGGACTCTGAGGGCGGGAGGGGGCGAACGACGTCCAGGAAACCCAAAGGACACGATTCAAAGTGACGTGGGAGTACAGCCTCGCCGGTGGTCAGGGGCTACGAGTGGCAAGGTCGATTAAACGGCCGCTTTTTCGCTGAAATGACCCCCACGAGGCTTACCTTCATCCTCCTCGGACGGACGAGGGCGCTTCTGCTCCACGCTCTCCGGAAGTTCCGACAGCTCCTTCCTTTTCACCTGGGAAACGGGAAGCAAAACACGGAGTGTGTTGCGGAGGCGAGGGGAAGGGGCTCCGAGCAACGTAGGCGCGATGTGCAAAGTTTACGATATTGCAACACCCGGTCCCAGAGGGGGAAAGGACAGTGTATCTAACACACTGTGACACCCGGTCCCAGAGGGGGAAAGGACAGTGTATCTAACGCACTGTGACACCCGGTCCCAGAGGGGGAAAGGACAGTGTATCTAACGCACTGTGACACCCGGTCCCAGAGGGGAAAAGGACAGTGTATCTAACGCACTGTGACACCCGGTCCCAGAGGGGGAAAGGACAGTGTATCTAATGCACTGTGACACCCGGTCCCAGAGGGGGAAAGGACAGTCTATCTAACACACTGTGACACCCAGTCCCAGAGGGGGAAAGGACAGTGTATCTAACGCACTGTGACACCCGGTCCCAGAGGGGGAAAGGACAGTGTATCTAACGCACTGTGACACCCAGTCCCAGAGGGGGAAAGGACGGTGTATCTAATGCACTGTGACACCCAGTCCCAGAGGGAGAAAGGACAGTGTATCTAACGCACTGTGACACCCGGTCCCAGAGGGGGAAAGGACAGTGTATCTAACGCACTGTGACACCCGGTCCCAGAGGGGGAAAGGACAGTGTATCTAATGCACTGTGACACCCGGTCCCAGAGGGGGAAAGGACAGTGTATCTAACGCACTGTGACACCCGGTCCCAGAGGGGGAAAGGACAGTGTATCTAACACACGGTAACACCCGGTCCCAGAGGGGGAAAGGACAGTGTATCTAATGCATTGTGACACCCGGTCCCAGAGGGGGAAAGGACAGTGTATCTAATGCACTGTGACACCCGGTCCCAGAGGGGGAAAGGACAGTGTATCTAATGCACTGTGACACCTGTGGGTTGGGTTGGGTTGACCAGGATTGAAAGGTCAGTTCTTGGACCGAGACTCCCTCTGCTCCGTCGGGGGGAAAAACCCTCGGAGACGGCGGTCGGACAAACGGTTTCTTACCTTGAAAGACGGGAGCCGCAGCGAAGCTCGGAGGCCCATCCCGAAGCCGTAACCCTCCAGGCCGCTCCCGCCGCCCCCTCCGCCCCCAACCCCGCCACTCTTGGCCCAGTCGACCAGCGAGAACATGGCCGGCTCCTTGGGTTTCGGCTTCTCTTCCTCCTTGGCTTGGAGTCTGGCCGCGTTGTGGAAGGGCTAAAAAAGAGAAAAAGATAGAGTCAGAAAGTCGTAACGGCACAGGAGGCCATTCAGCCCATCAACTCCATGCCGGCTCTCTGTAGAGCAATCCAGTCAGTCCCATTCCCCCGCTCTATCCCCGTAGCCCTGCAAGTTTATTTCCCTCAAGTGCCTATCCAGTCTCCCCTTGAAAACATTGAGTGTCTCCGCTTCCACCACTTCCGTCGGCAGCGAGTTCCAGGTCCTCACCACTCACTGCGTAAAAAAGTTTTACCTCACATACCCCCCTGTATCTCTTGCCCAAAACCTTAAATCTGTGTCCCCTGGTCCTTGTACCATCAAGTAGTGGGAACAGCCTTTCCCCGTCTCGCCTGTCCAATCCCGTCATAATCTTGTACACCTCCATCAAATCACCCCTCAACCTCCTTTGCGCTAATGAAAACAAATCCAGCTTCTCCAACCTGTCCTTGTAGCTAAGATCCCCCATCCCCAGAACCATTCTGGTAAATCTCCTCTGCAACCTCTCGAGGGCTTTCACATCCTTCCTAAAGTGTGGTGACCAGAAATAGTGAGATGGTCAAATCCCCCACTCTCCCCCTTACCTCCGCCTGGGACCCGCCTATCCTACTACATGGTGAGACGGTAGAAACAGTGGAGGTCCAAAGAAACTTAGGCATCCCTGTACATAGATCATTAACAGGTCGTGGGCAGGTGCAGAATATAATCAAAAAGGCGAATGGGATGCTGGCCTTTATAGTTCGAAGACTAGCGTACAACAACTTGTATTTAAAGCTCAGTCAAAGAAGTAGGTTTTAAGGAGCGTCTTAAAGGAGCAGAGAGAGAGGCGGAGAGGTTTAGGGAGGGAATTCTAGAGCTTAGGGCCGCCAATGGTGGAGCAATTAAAATCGGGGGATGCGCAACAGGCCAGAATTGGAGGAGCGCAGAGATCTCGGAGGGCCGTGGGGCTGGAGGAGGTTACAGAGATGGGAAGGGGCGAGGCCATGGAGGGATTTGAAAACCAGGATGAGAATTTTAAACTTGAAGCTCGTCGGACCGGGAGCCAGTGGAGGTCAGCGAGCACAGGGGTGATGGGTGGACGGGACTTGGTGCGAGTTAGGACACGGGCAGCCGAGTTTTGGCTGGGCACAGGTTTACGTAGGGTGAAAGATGTGAGGCCGGCCAGGAGTGCGTTGGAATAGTCAAGTCTTGAGGTAACAATGCGACACGAGGTAGAAGTTATGCTATAGCTATACAAAGATGTGCGGGTTAGGATGATTGGCTATGATAAAATTGACCCTTAGTGTTAGGGGGATTAAATACATGGGGTTACGGGGATAGGGTGGGATATGTGTTGGTGTAGGGGTTACGGGGATCGGGTGGGATATGTGTCGGTGCAGGCTCGATGGGCCGAAATGGCCTCTATCTGCACTGTGGGGTTTCTGTGATTCTGTGAAAGCCCTTTTGAGAACACACCTGGAGGACTTTCCCACCAAAAACTCCCAGCACGGGGTAGATACAGAGTGAAGCTCCCTCTACACTGTCCCCATCAAACACTCCCTGAGCAGGTACAGCACGGGTTAGATACAGAGTAAAGCTCCCTCTACACTGTCCCATCAAACACTCCCAGGGCAGGTACAGCACGGGTTAGATACAGAGTAAAGCTCCCTCTACACTGTCCCATCAAACACTCCCAGGGCAGGTACACCACGAGTTAGATACAGAGTAAAGCCCCCTCTACACTGTCCCATCAAACACTCCCAGGGCAGGTATAGCATAGGGTTAGATACAGAGTAAAGCTCCCTCTACACTGTCCCATCAAACACTCCCGGGGCAGGTGCAGCACGGGTTAGATACAGAGTAAAGCTCCCTCTACACTGTCCCATCAGACACTCCCAGGGCAGGTACAGCACGGGTAGATACAGAGTAAAGCTCCCTCTACACTGTCCCATCAAACACTCCCAGGGCAGGTACAGCACGGGCTAGATACAGAGTAAAGCTCCCTCTACACTGTCCCATCAAACACTCCCAGGGCAGGTACAACACGGGGTAGCGATGGAGATACTGGAAGAGTCTCAGATTAACTCCGGACACCGGGGAAATGGGGTGTTGGGAGACACGCGGCCTACCTTGGCCTTCTGCTCTTTGCGCTCCCACCACTCGTCAAAGGTCCGGAACGCCACCATCTCCACCATCTTGCGGTTGAGGTCCCGCTTCATGATGTTCTTCATCTCCTGGATGAGGGTGGAGAGCACGCTGTCCACTGTGGAGAAGTGGGGGTCCTCCTTCTGCTCCTCAAAGGGCCAGGTCCGGCCCGGGTAGTCATAGACATCGTGGGCGGTGGCTGGGGTGGTGGCGGCGGCGGTGGCGGCAGCAGCCAGAAGGGGCTGAGGCTCACGCTCGGAGAAGGTCCGCCCCTCCCGCTCTGGCACCCGGTAGAGCCCGTAGGCTGGCTGGGCCCCGAAGCCTCCCTCGGCCGAGTACGAGGCGAAGGGCTCCGCCCCGCCGAGGCCCTTGCCCCTCATCAGCTGCTGCAGGCGGCTCAACATCTGGATCTGCATCTGGAAGGACATGGGCATCCCTCCCCACTGGCTGCCCAGCCGGCTCATCAGCTCCATCGAGTTCATGAAGTTGTAGATGTGGGGGGGGAAGGCCGAGGCCTCTTCCCCGGCTCCGTGGAGCAGGAGGGCGCCCAGCTCGGGCTGCAGGCCAAAGCCTGGGTAGCCCGACCCCATGGGGGCCACCTCGATGCGCTCCCCAACCGGCTGGTCTCCCGTCTCATCGTCCGAGATCTCCATGTCTTCGCCCGAGTGGGCCGAGGCCTGAATAACACAGGATAGGCGGGGGTGAGAGAAGATGTGAGGCAGCATCGATTACAACACGTCACTTGCTGTTCCCCCCCCCCCCCCCCCCCGCGCAACCCCGTTTCTCGCTCCTCCGGTTGGGATCGCACTGTGCTCACGCGCTCAAACATCCCGTTCTCCACTCGCCTAAAGATTGTGGGTAAATGACATCGCTGAGGCCTTGTGACCAAAGTTATCCATCAGCTTATTAGACTGGCTTTGGTACTGTCTCTTCCATGTTCTCTAGAAACATAGGAGCAGGAGTCGGCCATTCGGCCCTTCGAGCCTGCTCCGCCATTCAACATGATCACGGCTGATCCTCTATCTCAATACCATCTTCTTCTCCTTCTTAGGCAGTCCCTCGGAACCGAGGATGACTTGCTACCACATTAAAAACGAGTTCTCAGGTGACTGCTGAGTCCAATGCGGGACCTACAGTCTCTGTCACAGGTTGGGGCAGACGGTGGTTGAAGGGGCGGGTGGGTGGGGTGCTTGGGTTGACGTGCGCTCCTTGCGCTGCCTGCGCTTGGCTTCCGGCGAAGAGACTCGAGGTAACAACAGAAAATGCTGGAGAAACTCAGCAGGCCAGGCAACATCTGTGGAGAGAAAATAGAGTCAACATTTCGGGTCAAAACCCTTTGTCAAGACTAAAGAAGCACAGGGAATGAAATAGATTGAGAGGCCAGGCTGGGCGAGAACAAAAGAGAAGTGAAGAGACATTAAGAGGTATTCAAAACGAGACGAGATGGTGATAGGACTAGTGGAGACAAAAGGCGGCTCAGATTAGACTCTTCCCTTCTGTTCTCTCCCAGCCTGGCCTTTGAATCTATTTTATTTCCTGCGCTTCTTCAGTCTTGACAAAGGGTTTTGACCTGAAACGTTGACTCTATTTTCTCTCCACGGATGTTGCCTGGCCTGCCGAGTTTTTCCAGCATATTCTGTTGTTATTTCGGATTTCCAGCATCTGCAGTATTTTGCTATCGAAGAGACTCGAGGTGTTCGGCGCCTTCCCGGATGCTTCTCCTCCACTTTGTGCGGTCTTGGGCCAGGGATTCCCAGGTGTCGGTGGGGATGTTACACTTTTTACTACAATACCATATTCCCGCTCTCTCTCCATACCCCTTGATGCCTTTTGTGCCTCCCTCACACACACATATATATATATATCTCTCGATATATCTTTCTATCCCCCATTATCAACGCCACCACCATCAATGGCAACACCGTTATGACTCTATGGCCACCACTGCCAACATCACTATCGACACCGCCGCCAACACGACCATCATCAACACCGTTATGGCGCGCAGTAGACGGAACGTCACACTTACATTGTCCTCTCCGTTGGCCGTGGCCACCGTCTCCCCGTGGATTCGAGCCTGGCCCCTCTTCTCGGCCCGCTCATGCTGCCCGGGGGCACCTGCCCAGGCCGCGTCCAGGCCTGGCTGGGGCGGGGGGAGGGGAGGGGCGGCGGGCGCCACGTCCTCGAAGCTGGCGGGGGGTGGGGGTGGGGGTGGGGGAGGGGGCGGGGGCGGGTCGGGGTCGGGCGGGGGGGGCGGCCGCCGCGTGTCCGCCTCCTCCGCCCCCGCCTCCTCCGCCGCCCTCTTCTCCTCCTCGTCCTCGGAGTCGGGGCCCAGGAAGGAAAAGCTGGAGCGCTGCCCCTTCAGCAGCATCTCGATGCGCGAGTCCAGGCTGGAGTGCTGGGCCAAGGGCAGGCTCTCGCCGGCTGGGGCGGGCTCGGGGGGCGAGCTGGGGCGGGCGGGCGGGCTCTCGGCCGGGGGCGAGGGGGGCCGCTCCTCGGCGGGGGGGGCGCCCGCCTCCTTGGCGCCCCGCCCGTAGTCGGCATAGCCCTCGGCCGGCCGGTAGTCCTGGTCGGCTGGCGTCTGCTGGAAGGTCTGGTCCAGCTGCAGCGGGAAGGCGGCCGGGTCCTTGGCGCCGGAGTAGGGTGGGTAAGAGTTCTGCCCGTAGGCCGCCCCCGCCCCGCCACCTTGCCCGTAGCCCTGGCTGTTGGGGTAGGCGGCGGCGGTGGCGGTGGCGGTGGCGCCGCCCTCCTGTTGCTGGGGGTAGGGGGTGCCGTCGCCCGCCTGGTGGTACGCCGTCCCCTGGTGGTGGTGCTGCTGCTGCTGCTGCTGGAAGGCCCGCCCCTCCGAGGCGAGCGGGAAATGGGCACCCTCCTGCTGCCCATGGGGGTACGGTTGGCTGTAGGCCGGATAGTGGTGCTCCTGGCCTCGGTAAGCTGCGTACTGGTGACCGGGCCTCTGCGAGTAGGAGCTGCTGCTGTCACGCCGCCTGGATTTGTAGCCGGGGTCTTGCTGAAACTTCTGGTATCCGGGTGTGCCCTGCCTGAAAGGAGAGGGGGGGGGGGGGGGGGGGGGAGGAGGAGGAGGAGAAAAGAGGTTGTTATAATCTCATCATTCATCAAGAAACTACTCGTGAAATAACGCTGGATGGCCAGCTGGTGGCGACATCCAAGGAGTATAAATACTCGGGCGTCGGCCCCAGCTTACCAGGGACATTTTGCAAGACAAGGAACTAGTGAAGTACAACTAGACCTCCATGTTCTGAAACAAGTTGATTAAAGCCTTGCTTTATACTCAAACCAAGTGTGTAGTGAGTTTTATTATGTCAGAGGTCATTCAGTAAGAGACCCGACATCGCTTACATCAATGACCGCAGCTCAGAGAACGTGGGAGCGGAGCAAGGGAGGGGGAAGCGAGAGAGACCGGGAGAGAGAGATGCACAATTTCTCTTTCCCATGCTCTCCCTCGCTCATTATCTCGTGCTCATAGTCTCACATATTCAGTACTGCCCCTCCGACAGTGCAGCATTCCCTTGGTACTGCCCCTCCCACAGTGCGGCGCTCCCTCAGTACTGCCCCTCCGACAGTGCGGCGCTCCCTCAGTACTGCCCCTCCCACAGTGCAGCATTCCCTCGGTACTGCCCCTCCGACAGTGCGGCGCTCCCTCAGTACTGCCCCTCCCACAGTGCAGCATTCCCTCGGTACTGCTCCTCCCACAGTGCGGCACTCCCTCAGTCCTGCCCCTCCGACAGTGCGGCGCTCCCTCAGTGCTGCCCCTGCGATAGACACACAAACACAGGCCTGCTCACCTGCTGGAGTAGGCAGAGTCCTGGGAGTAGGGCGTGCCTCCGCGGGGTGTGTAGGGGGTCCCTTGGGACTGCGGGGTGTACTGGCCAAACGAGGAGGGTGTGTCCTGCCGGCTGCTGGAGTATGCGGTGTCCTGAGAGCAGGGTGTGCCGTTGCCGGGGGTCGTGGGCTGGACGGCGATGGCAGGGAAGCTGGCATCATTCGAGCGCCGTCGCCTGGGGTCATTGGTCTGCGAGCGAGAGCGAGAAAAATAAAACCATTAATCAAAAACCTTAGCTCCACTCGACTGAGCACAACACGCATGCACACAACACACACAGAGAGCAGGAAGGGCCCACTTTGACACCCGGTCCCAGAGGGGGAAAGGACAGTGTATCTAACGCACAGTGACACCCGGTCCCAGAGGGGGAAAGGACAGTGTATCTAACGCACAGTGACACCCGGTCCCAGAGGGGGAAAGGACAGTGTATCTAACGCACAGTGACACCCGGTCCCAGAGGGGGAAAGGACAGTGTATCTAATGCACAGTGACACCCGGTCCCAGAGGGGGAAAGGACAGTGTATCTAATGCACAGTGACACCCGGTCCCAGAGGGGGAAAGGACAGTGTATCTAACGCACTGTGACACCCGGTCCCAGAGGGGGAAAGGACAGTGTATCTAACACACTGTGACACCCGGTTCCAGAGGGGGAAAGGACTGTGTATCTAACGCACTGTGACACCCGGTCCCAGAAGGAAAAAGGACAGTGTATCTAACGCACTGTGACACCCGATTCCAGAGGGGAAAGGACAGTGTATCTAACGCACTGTGACACCCGGTCCCAGAGGGGGAAAGGACAGTGTATCTACTGCACTGTGACGCCCGGTCCCAGAGGGGGAAAGGACAGATTAGCTAACACACTGGGACACCCGATTCCAGAGGGGAAAGGACAGTGTATCTAACGCACTGTGACACCCGGTCCCAGAGGGGGAAAGGACAGTGTATCTAACGCACTGTGACACCCGGTCCCAGAGGGGGAAAGGACAGTGTATCCACTGCACTGTGACACCCGGTCCCAGAGGGGGAAAGGACAGTGTATCTACTGCACTGTGACACCCGGTCCCAGAGGGGGAAAGGACAGTGTATCTAACGCACTGTGACACATGGTCCCACAGGGGGAAAGGACAGTGTATCTAACGCACTGTGACACCCGGTCCCAGAGGGGGAAAGGACAGATTAGCTAACACACTGGGACACTCAGTCACGTTCCGAGAAGTTTCTTCAGTGCCCGCACCCGCTCACCATTTCGGCCTGGTATGGTGGGAACTTGTCCACGAGCGCCTTGCCACCTGTGGGCACAGTCTGTGGTGTGTAGGATCCATTGACGATGAGTTCAAAGTACTTCATGCGCTGTTGCCCTGTGGGAAGAGGAGGCCCGAGTTAGCAGGGTACAAAACATCAAAGGGTTGTCCCAAAGTGACAACTTGCATTTGCACGACCACCTTGAACGAGGCAAAACTTGCCGAGGTGCTTTCGCCCCGTCGGTGACTGCTTTCCCGTACCTCCTGCCCGATCACCCAGTAAGCGCTCGTGCTCCCAGAGTGCCATCATCGGTCGCATGCTCCCCCTCGCAGTCAGAGGGTCGCATGTCCAAGCCCCGCTGCAGGGCCTTGCACGCACAGGCCGACTGTGCAGTGTTGAACGAGTTGGCGCGTGGGCCGTTGAGCCTGTTCCGCCATTCTACCAGATCGTGGCTGATCGGTACCACAATCCCACTTGCCCGCACGTTCCCCCTCCGCCCCGCTCGCCCCTCGCCCCCCCTCCGCCCCGCTCGCCCCTCGCCCCCCGGGTACCTTTAATGTCCAGCTGGGCGTGGATGATGTTGCCCATCACCGAGGTGTTGTGCAGGTTCTTCACGGTGTCCTTGGCGCCCCGGGTGCTGGTGAACACCACTTTGGCCAGCCCCAGGTGCTTCTTGTTCTTGGGGTTGTACAGGATCTCGATCTCCTCGATGTCACCAAACTTCTTGCACATCTCGGCCAGGAAGCCCTCCTTGACATTGTCATTCAGCCGGGCGAAGGTCACCTCCTTCAAGGGCACGGAGCCCACGTAGAACTCGTCGAACTGCGGCGGACCAACGGGGACAGGGTTAGGGGCCGGACCATCGACTGTGGCGGCGCTGCAGGCCGCTCCCAGCCAACGCTGGTGCGCGCTCGCTCGCTTTCCATGGGTGGGAGTCACTGCGCACAGATCAGGAGCAGGACCCCTGGCTGACTTCCACTACCACGCCCCCAACCACCACCCTCACACTTCAAACATTAAGGCAACGAGGCCAAGCTTTGCATGGAACCTCTTCTTGAGTTGCCCACTCGGCGGAAATCATCGGCCGTGAGGGAGCTCCACACCGTCGGAGGGGTCAGTACTGAGGGAGCGCTGCACTGTCGGAGGGGCAGTACTGAGGGAGCTCCGCACTGTGGGAGGAGCAGTGCTGAGGGAGCGCCGCACTGTCGGAGGGGTCAGTACTGAGGGAGTGCTGCACTGTCGGAGGGCAGTACTGAGGGAGCGCTGCACTGTCGGAGGCGCAGTACTGATGGAGCGCTGCACTGTCGGAGGCGCAGTACTGAGGGAACACTGCACTGTCAGTATCTCAGTACTGAGGGAGCGCCGCACTGTCAGAGGGGCAGTACTGAGGGAGCGCTGCACTGTCGTAGGCGCAGTACTGAGGGAGCGCTGCACTGTCGTAGGCGCAGTACTGAGGGAGCGCTGCACTGTCGGAGGGGCAGTACTGAGGGAGTGCTGCACTGTCGGAGGGGCAGTACTGAGGGAGTGCTGCACTGTCGGAGGGCAGTGCTGAGGGAGCGCTGCACTGTCGGAGGGGCAGTACTGAGGGAGTGCTGCATTGTTGGAGGGGCAGGACTGAGGGAGCGCTTCACTGTCGTAGGCGCAGTACTGAGGGAGCTGCAGTGCTGAGGGAGCGCTGCACTGTCGGAGGGCAGTACTGAGGGAGCTGCAGTACTGAGGGAACACTGCACTGTCAGTATCTCAGTACTGTGGGAGCGCCGCACTGTCGGAGGGGCAGTACTGAGGGAGTGCTGCACTGTCGGAGGGGCAGTACTGAGGGAGTGCTGCACTGTCGGAGGGCAGTACTGAGGGAGCGCTGCACTGTCGGAGGGGCAGTACTGAGGGAGTGCTGCATTGTCGGAGGGGCAGGACTGAGGGAGCGCTTCACTGTCGTAGGCGCAGTACTGAGGGAGCTGCAGTGCTGAGGGAGCGCTGCACTGTCGGAGGGCAGTACTGAGGGAGCTGCAGTACTGAGGGAACACTGCACTGTCAGTATCTCAGTACTGTGGGAGCGCCGCACTGTCGGAGGGGCAGTACTGAGGGAGCGCTGCACTGTCGTAGGCGCAATAGTGAGGGAGCGCTGCACTGTCCAAGGGGCAGTAGTGTGGAAGTGCCGCACTGTCAGAAGTGCTGTCTTTCAAATGAGACGTTAAACCGAGGGTTCCATTTGTCCTCAGATGGATTTATAAGATCCCGCACCACCATTGGAAGATGAGCAGGGGAGTTCTCCCCAGTATCCCGGGACCAATATTTATCCATCAACCAACATTATCTGGTCATTATCACGTTGCTGTTTGAAGGAGCTTGCTGTGCGCAAATTGGCTGCTGCGTTTCCTAGAGCGAGGGATTGAGAGACACCAGTCAGTGTACAGATATCTCCGAGAGAGGGGACTGAGAGACACCAGTCAGTGTACAGATATCTCCCTGAGAGAGAGGGACTGAGAGACACCAGCCAGTGTACAGATATCTCCCTGGGAGAGAGGGACTGAGAGACACCAGTCAGTGTACAGATATCTCCGAGAGAGAGGGACTGAGAGACACCAGTCAGTGTACAGATATCTCCCTGAGGGAGAGGGGACTGAGAGACACCAGTCAGTGTACAGATATCTCCCTGAGAGAGAGGGACTGAGAGACACCAATCAGTGTACAGATATCACCCTGAGGGAGAGGGACTGAGAGACACCAGTCAGTGTACAGATATCTCCCTGAGAGAGAGGGGACTGAGAGACACCAGTCAGTGTACAGATATCTCCCTGAGGGAGAGGGACTGAGAGACACCAGTCAGTGTACAGATATCTCCCTGAGGGAGAGGGACTGAGAGACACCAGTCAGTGTACTGATATCTCCGAGTGAGGGAGACTGGGAGACACCAGTCAGTGTACAGATATCACCGAGAGAGGGGACTGAGAGACACCAATCAGTGTACAGATATCACCGAGAGAGGGGGACTGGATGACACCAGTCAGTGTACAGATATCTCCGGGAGAGAGGGGACTGAGAGACACCAGTCAGTGTACAGATATCTCCCTGAGAGAGAGGGACTGAGAGACACCAGTCAGTGTACAGATATCTCCGGGAGAGAGAGGGACTGAGAGACACCAGTCAGCGTACAGATATCTCCGGGAGAGAGTGGGACTGAGAGACACCAGTCAGTGTACAGATATCACCGGGAGAGAGAGGGACTGAGAGACACCAGTCAGCGTACAGATATCTCCGGGAGAGAGGGGACTGAGAGACACCAGTCAGTGTACAGCCCATTGTGCGTTTAATGTTACCCAGCGAGTGGACAGCATGGGGACCCCACAAACTCTGGAGGTAGAGGAGAGGAAGACGTACCTTGAATTTGGGCACGGGGAGGGAGATGTCGCGATGCTTGGTCCAGATTCGTCGCTGCCGAGGGTCTCGAACGTCTCCCACTGGTGGAAAACCGGCATCCTGAAACATCACCCGCGGGTAAATTCACCGTCAACAGGCCCTCTCCTCCGTGTCACCCCGCCGCCAACTAACTGACTGAGTCACACACTACACCCCACCCACTCCCACCCCCCGACTGACAGGGTCACACCCTCAGCCGACTGACAGCGACAACCCCCGCACTGAATGACAGGGGTCACAGCAACGTTCCCTCGAAGCTGCGTGGCCGCGCCGTGAAGGCCGCTCGCTGGGTTCTTCATTGTCAATACACAATATTTAGAGGAATAAAAGAAAGCGGCCCCGCGGAACAACCCGCAGCTTACAGGGAACATTGGTTCACGCGCCACCATCGCCGACTGACGGTCATACACAAACCCGCACCCCCGGCACCCCTCCCCCACCCGCCAAACCGACTTTTTTCATTCATTCGTGGGCGTCGCCGGCAAGGCCAGCAGTTATTGCCCGTTCCCAATTGCCCTCGAGAAGGTGGTGGTGAGCCGCCTTCTTCAACCGCTGCAGTCCGTGTGGTGAAGGTGCTCCCACAGTGACTGGCGTCGCGGTTTCAGTGAACCAGATGGGTTTTTTAGGACAATCCAATAGCTTCATGGTCACCATTACTAGCTTTTTATTCCAGATTTATTTAAGCAGCAGAACTTAAATTCCCTGACTGCCGTAGTGGGGTTTGAATTCAGGTCTCCAGGCCTCTGGATTACAAGTCCAGTAACACAACCACTATGCTACTGTACCAGTCACTGACACATCTCATACGGCGACGCGCGCGCCTCAGTGCGACACGCGCGCGCCCCACCGCGACGCACACGCACCCCACCGCGACGCACACGCACCCCACCGCGACACACACGCACCCCACCGCGACACACACGCACCCCACCGCGACACACACGCACCCCACCGCGACACACACGCACCCCACCGCGACACACACGCACCCCACCGCGACACACACGCACCCCACCGCGACACACACGCACCCCACCGCGACACACACGCACCCCACCGCGACACACACGCACCCCACCGCGACACACACGCACCCCACCGCGACACACGCACCTCACACACACTTAGGCAGTCCCTCGGAACCGAGGATGACTTGCTTCCACATTAAAAATGAGTTTGCAGCTGACTGCTGAGTCCAATGTGGGACCTACAGTCTCTATCACAGGTGGGGCAGATGGTGGTTGAAGGGGCGGGTGGATGGGGTGCTTGGGTTGACGTGCGCTCCTTGCGCTTGGCTTGCGCTTGCTCCTGGCGAAGAGACTCGAGGTGTTCGGCGCCTTCCCAGATGCTTCTCCTCCACTTTGTGCGGTCTTGGGCCAGGGATTCCCAGGTGTCGGTGGGGATGTTACACTTTTTCAAGGAGGCTTTGAGGGTGTCCTTGAAGCGTTTCCTCTGTCCACCTGGGGCTCACTTGCCGTGCCGGAGCTCCGAGTAGAGCGCTTGTTTTGGGAGTCTCGTATCGGGCATGCGGACAATGTGACCCATCCATCGGAGCTGATCGAAGCTCTGACCGCGCTCAATGCTGGGGATGTTGGCCTGAGCAAGAACACTGACGTTGGTGTGCCTATCCTGCTAATGGATTTGCAGGATCTTGCGGAGGCAGCGTTGGTGGTACCTCTCCAGTGCTTTGAGGTGCCTGCTGTACATGGTCCATGTCTCTGAGGCATACAGCAGGGCAGGTATCACTGCTGCTCTGTAGACCATGAGCTTAGTGCCGGGTTTGAGGTCCTGGTCTTCAAACACTCTCTTCCTCAGGCGACCGAAGGCGGTGTTGGACTTCGTCGTCGACACACACCTCAGCGACGCACGCACCTCACAGCGATGCACGCACTGAGAGTGACGCACTTCATACAGTGACACGCACCGAGAGTGACGCACTTCATACAGTGACACACACCGAGAGCGACGCGCTTTAAACAGTGACACGCACCGAGAGCGACGCGCTTTAAACAGTGACACGCACCGAGAGTGACACACGTACCGGAATGCTGAAGTACACTCCATCATAGCGATACACCTTCTGCGGAACCCGTCGTATCGTTGGATCGGCCACGAGCTTGTAATTCTTCCACTGAGAGCCAGGTCCTTTTAGCGAATCCCCTCCGCTCTCCTGGTCCATTGCTTCAAACTGGGGCAGGGGAAGAATCGTTATCAGAGGGAGAAGAAAGCAAGGCTCCAGCAGCTTAATCACCCCGTCCCACCACCCCTTACGCTCACTAGGGTAGTTGCTGGGAGGCTGTTTCCCCTGGCTGGAGAGTCTAGAACTAGGAGGCCGTAGTCATAGAAACATAGAAGATAGGAGCAGGAGTAGGCCATACGGCCCCTCGAGCCTGCTCCGCCATTCAGTGCGATCATGGCCGATCATCCAAATTCAGTATCCGGTCCCTGCTTTCTCCCCATACCCCTTGATCCCTTTAGCCTTGAGAAATATATCCAACTCCTTCTTGAATATATTTAATGTATTGGCCTCTACTGCCTTGTGTGGTAGAGAATTCCACAGGTTCACCACTCTCTGGGTGAAGAAATTCCTCCTCATTTCTGTCCTAGACTGTGACCCATGGTTCTGGACTCCCCGACCATCGGGAACATCCTTCTAGCATCTAGTCCTGTTAGAATTTTATAAGTTTCGATGAGATCCCCTCTCATTCTTCTAAACTCCAGCGAGTACAAGCCCAATCGATCCAATCTCTCCTCATACGTCATTCCTGCCATCCCAGGTATCAGTCTGGTGAATCTTTGCTGAACTCCTTCCATGGCAAGAACATCCTTCCTCAGATAAGGCGACCAAAACTGCACACAATACTCAAGGTGTGGTCTCACCAAGGCCCTGTACAACTGCAGCAAGACATCCTTGCTCCTGTACTCGAACCCTCTCGCTATGAAGGCCAACATATAGCATTTGCCTTCTTAACCGCCTGCTGCACCTGCATGCTTACCTTCAGCGACTGGTGCACAAGGACACCCAGGTCTCGTTGCACTTCCCCTTCTCCCAATCTATTACCATTCAGATAATAATCTGCCTTCCTGTTTTTGCTACCAAAGTGGATAACCTCACATTTATCCACGTTATATTGCATCTGCCATGCTTCTGCCCAATCACCCCTCAGTGGTCTCAGGATAAGGGGACGGCCATTTAAGACTGAGACGAGGAGAAATTCTTCACTCAGAGGGTTGTGAATCTTTGGAATTCTCTACCTCAGAGAGCTGTGGATGCTCAGTCGTTGAGTATATTCAAGGCTGAGATCGACAGATTTTTGGACTCATGGGGATTCAAGGGATATGGGGATCGGGTGGGAAAGTGGAGTTAGAATCATAGAAAGTTACAGCACAGAAGGAGGCCATTTGGGCCCATCGTGTCCGCGCCGGCCAACAAGGAGCTATTCAGTCTAATCCCACTTCCCAGCTCTTGGTCTGTAGCCCTGCAGGTTAGAGCCTCCCAAGGGCACATCCAAGTACTTTTTAAATGTGGTTAGGGTTCCTGCATCGACCGCCCTTTCAGGCAGTGAGTTCCAGACCCCCACAACCCTCTGGGTGAAGACATTTCCCCTCAAATCCCCTCTAAACCTTCCCCCGATTACTTTAAATCTGTGCCCCCTGGTTATTGACCCCTCTGCTAAGGGAAATAGGTCCTTTCTATCTACTTTATCTAGGCCCCTCATAATTTTATCCACCTCAATAAGATCTCCCCTCAGCCTCCTCTGTTCCAAGGAAAACAGACCCAGCCTCTCCAGTCTTCCCTCATAGCTCAGATTCTCTACTCCCGGCAACATCCTTGTAAATCTCCTCTGTACCCTCTCTAGTGCAATCACATCTTTCCTGTAATGTGGTGACCAGAACTGCACGCAGTACTCTAGCTGAGGCCTAACTAGTGTTTTGTACAGTTGAAGCATAACCCCCCTGCTCTTGTATTCTGTGCCACAGCTAATAAAGGCCAGCATTCCGTATGTCTTCTTAACCACCTTATCTACCTGGCCTGCTACCTTCAGGGATCTGTGGACATGCACTCCAAGGTCCCTTTGTTCCTCTACACTACTCAGTGTCCTATCATTTAATGTGTATTCCCTTTCCTTGTTAGCCCTCCCCAAATGCATTACCTCACACTTCTCCGGATTGAAGTTGAGGTCGAAGATCAGCCATGATCTTATTGAATGGCGGAGCAGGCTCGAGGGGACCATATGGCCTACTCCTGCTCCTATTTCTTATGTCCTTCATAAGGGAGAGGGGACACAGAGCAGGAAACTGGACAACTGAAAAAAACAAGATTCTTGAAGGGAGGGTTAGGGACCCCTTCACAGTGGGTACAGGGCACAATTTCAAAAGTTGCAGATGACACAAAACTCGGAAGTGGAGTAAACAGCGAGAAGGATAGCGATAGACTCCAAGGGGACGTAGACAGGCTGGTGGAATGGGCGGACATGTGGCAGATGAAAATCAACGCAGAGAAGTGTGAGGTGATACATTTTGGTAGGAAGAATGAGGAGAGACCGTACACAGTAAAATGGTACAATGTTAAAGGGGGTGCAGGAACAGAGAGGCCTAGGGGCGGGGGTGCTTCTGCACAAATCTTTGAAGGTGGCAGGACAGGTTAACAAAGACGTCAATAAAGCACACGAGATCTTGGGCTTTATACATAGAGGCGTAGAGTGCAAAAGCCAGGAAGTTATGCTAAACCTTTATAAAACACTAGTTCGACCCCCAGCGGGAGTATTGCCTCCAATTCTGGGCAACGCACTTTAGGAAAGATGACAAGACCTTGGAGAGGGTACGGAGGTGATTTACCAGAAATGGTACTGGGGATGAGGGACTTCAGTTATGTGGAGAGACTGGAGAAGCTGGGGCTGTTCTCCTTAGAGCAGAGAAGGTTAAGGGGAGATTGACCAGAATGGTACCAGGGATGAGGGACTTCAGTGATGTGGAGAGACTGGGATTGTTCTCCTTAGAGCAGAGAAGGTTAAGGGGAGATTGACCAGAATGGTACCAGGGATGAGGGACTTCAGTGATGTGGAGAGACTGGGATTGTTCTCCTTAGAGCAGAGAAGGCGAAGAGGAGTTTTGATATAGAGGTGTTTAAAATCATGAAGGGTTCCGATAGAAAGAAAAGATATACAGGAAACTTTGTGCTATCCGGAGGTGAGCTATCCGGCAATCTGGAGCCACCGGCAAAAATCAGCAGCTGTTTTTTATTCTTTTTGTTTGTTTTTTTTGCTTTGTTTGAACAGTCAAGCTGTGCAAGGTCTGTAGCTATAGCAACAGCTTCAGCTACAGAGCTTTAGGGCCACACCCAAGTGTTTAGAAGCTGTTGCTAAGCAACAGTGTTTGTTGTCAAATACGGAGATAAGAATCTCCGTATCTCTCAACATTAACTCTGGAGAGTACGGCAGTTTTCAGCCAACGGCAGCAGCTCGGTCCCGTGGGTGCCGGATAGCACAAAGTTTCCTGTAGCGCCTTTCACGACCACCGGACGTCCCAGAGCGCTTTACAGCCAATGAAGTACTTTTTGAAGTGTAGTCGCTGTTGTATTGTAGGAAACGCAGCAGTCCATTTGCGCACAGCAAGCTCCCACAAACAGCAATGCGATAAAGACCAGATCATCTGTTTTAGCAATGTTGATTGAGGGATAAATATTGGCCAGGACACTGGGGAGAACTCCCCTGCTCTTCTTTACGTCCACCCGAGGGGGCAGACTGGGCCTCGGTTTAACGTCTCATCCGAAAGACGGCACTATGTCAGCCTAGATTTTTGTGTGCAAGTCTCTGGCGTGGTGACTCGAAGCCACGGCCTTTTTAAAAAAAAAAAAAAAAAAAATCGCTTATGGGATCTGGGCGTCGCTGGCAAGGCCAGCAGTTATTGCCCATCCCCTTGAGAAGGTGGTGGTGAGCCGCCGCCTTGAACCGCTGCAGTCCGTGTGGTGAAGGTGCTCCCACAGTGCTGTTAGGGAGGGAGTTCCAGGATTTTGACCCAGCGACAATGAAGGATCAAAGATATACATCCAAGTCAGGATGGTGTGCGACTTGGAGGGGAGCTTGGAGGTGGTGGTGTTCCCATGCGCCTGCTGCCCTTGTCCTTCTAGGTGGAAGAGGTCGCGGGTTTGGGAGGTGCTGCCGAAGAAGCCTTGGTGAGTTGCGGCAGTGCATCTTGTAGATGGTACACACTGCAGCCACAGTACGCCGGTGGTGGAGGGAGCGAATGTTTAAGGTGGTGAATGGGGCGCCAATCAAGCAGGGGCGGCTTTGTCCTGGATGGTGTTGAGCTTCGAGTGTTGTTGGAGCTGCACTCATCCAGGCAAGCGGAGAGTATTCCATCACACTCCTGACTTGTGCCTTCTGACTCAGAGGCGAGGGGGCTGCCGACTGAGCCACGGCTGACACTACATAGAATAAATAAAGAGTATCTGTGTCCGATGACTGAAGGGCACAGATTTAAGGGGATTGGCAAAAGAACCAGAGGCGACATGAGGAAAGCTTTCCTTACGCAGCGAGTTGCTGTGATGTGGAATGCGCTGCCTGATAGGGCGGTGGAAAAAGAGTCAATAGTAGCTTTCAAAAGGGAAATGGATAAATACTTGAAGGGTAAAAAGTGCAGGGATATGGGGAAAGAGCGGGGGAGTGGGACTGACTGGATTGCTGTTCGAATCATAGAATAGAATCACAGTATGGTTCCAGCACGGAAGGAGGCCATTCAGCCCGTTGAGCCCATGCCAGCTCTCTGCAAGAGTACCTCGGCTAGTCCCGCTCCCCCGCCCTTTCCCCGTAGCCCTGACAATTTTTTTTCCCTTCAGGTACATATCCAACTCCTTTTTGAAAGCCATGATCGAGTCTGCCGCCGCCGCCCTTTCAGACAGCGCGTTCCAGGTCCTGACCACTCGCAGCGTAAAAAAAAGTTTCTCCTACTGTCGCCTTTGGTTCTTCTGCCAATCGCCTTAAATCTGTGTCCTCTGGTTCTCGACCCTTCCGCCAATGGGAACAGTTTATCTCTATCTACCGTGTCCAGACCCCCGCATGATTTTGATAGAATCATAGAATTCAAAAGAGCTGGCGCAGACTCGATGGGCCTCCTTCTGTGATGTACTTATCTATAAAACAGCAGCGGTGTGATGGCCGAATTATTGGACTGATCAGAATGGGATCCCTCACACCAGCTGCTCTTCTTC
>NW_028225179.1:43848257-43953257 GCF_052327205.1 Somniosus microcephalus
CACCCCAGTGTCAGGCAGGTGGCTGCCGATTATAACCTGCACATTCGCCAACACATAAAAATTGGGATTTACCGCAGAGACTGGGCTGTAAATGGCTTTCAAAAAAACCCTCCGCATTTGTATTAAATACGGCCGCTCGTGTTTTCCCCCCCCCCCGGTCTTTGCCAGAGGTTCTGTGGCGAATGTGCGGGACAGAAACTGGCTTTCTTCGCTCTCTCACAACAACAACAAAAGGCCAACCACGTGGTCTAGGCTCTGACCCCTGACCTCTCCTCTGACCCCTGACCCGCACTCTTGCCAATGAACCCCATTTGCTGCAGCCTGGGCCTCCTGGATTTTTGCGAAACAGAAGCCAAAAAAAAACCTCCCACTGCTGAGTAACTGTTGCTGGAAACATATAAACATAGAAGATAGGAGCAGGAGTCGGCCATTCAGCCCCTCGAGCCTGCTCCGCCATTCAATGAGATCATGGCTGATCATCCAAATTCAGTACCCTGTCCCTGCTTTCTCCCCATATCCCTCGATCCCTTTTGCCTTAAGAAATATATCCAACTCCTTCTTGAATATATTCAAGGGAGGAGGTCCAGCATCTCGTGAAGTGGTGCGCCGATAACAACCTGGCCCATAACATCAAGAAAACAAAGAAATCATTGTGGACTTCAGGAAGTCTAAAGGCGGAAGTCACACCCCCATCCACATCAATGGGGCGGAGGTGGAAAGGGTGGACAGCTTTAAGTTCCTCGGAGTCCACATCACGGAAGACCTCTCCTGGTCCCTCAATACCTCCTCTCTGGTGAAGAAGGCCCAGCAGCGCCTATATTTCCTAAGGAGGCTGAAGGGATGTAACCTGTCACCCCTGATCCTCTCTAACTTTTACCGCTGCACAATAGAGAGCATCCTGACGAACTGTATCACAGTATGGTATGGCAGCTGTAGCTACTATGACCGGAAAGCCCTGCAGCGGGTAGGCAAAACTGCCCAACGCATTACCGGCACCCAGCTACCGACCATAGAGCACATATACCAGAAACGCTGTTTACGGAGGTCACGGTCCATCATCAAAGACCCTACCCACCCCAGCCACAGTCTGTTCGCCCTCCTGCCATCTGGAGACGCTACAGATGCATTTGCACCCGTACGACCAGATTTAGGAACAGCTTCTTTCCCAGGGCTGTCATCCTACTGAACTCCACAAATAAACACTAAAGCCTGCACATCTGTCAATGCACTTTATTGGGCCAGAAATTGGTGAACGGGGCTTGCCGCGCGTGCAAGCCCCGTATATGCACTTACCCCGCGCTACTGCCGATCAGCTCCAGGGACGCCTGGACTTGGTGTTTGAAAAAGAAGAATCCCGGGCAGCGTATGACGTCACGCCGCCCAGGAGTGCAGCCAGCGCGAAGCCAGGAGCGTGCAGTGTAAGTGAGACACGCCCCTTGAGGTCTCAGTTTCACTGGACACGCCCCCAATGTTTCTGTCAAGCTGCTAACCATTTTTACATGCAAAGCAGCAGTTTAAATAGGTTTTTGGAAGTTTTTTGAAGATTTTGGTAACTTTTATAAACTTTTTTAAATGTTTACATTATTTTGAAGAATCTGAAGTAGTTTTAAACAGAATTAAAGCAATTTAAAGACTTTTAAAAGCCCTAAAAGAATTTTTTAAATTCCATTTATTTATTTAGCAATGTCGTCGTCATACGTGTCTTCACACTGTTCCCTTTGGGGAACTGTATGAAGTGGTGGAAGGATTTATGGCCATGATTAACGCTCATTCCGTGACCGTAACCATCTTTGAACCAGCCATTAGGGCGGTTAGTCCTATGGCGGGAGGGTTTTACGGGCTCCCACAAGCTATACAAGGAGGGGGGGCCACCCACACCCACGGACGCAAATATCCCACTGGATGTCAACCTAGAATTTAGAGCCGGAGCTCCGACTCCACTTGCCGGGACTGTCTGGAGCGGGGTTCGAAACCCTACCCTGATCTGGCCCAGCGGCGGGGATCCTACCGCTATGACAAAGGCCCAATCCGATTAGCAACGTGAAAAGGCAGCATAGGGCTCCAGTCACGGGGAGGGAAAAGGCGCAGGAAACGTATGGGCGTCACCTTTTGTGCGGAGTGGGCCTTTTGCGTAGCAGTAAGCATCCCCGCCGCTGGGCCAGAAGGAGTAGGGTTTTGAACCCCGCTCCAGACAGTCCCGGCAAGTGGAGTCGGAGCTCCAACTTTAAATTCTGGGTGGACATCCAGCGGGATACTTGCGTCCATGGGTGTTGGTGGCCCCCCCCCCCCCCCAGATGGGTTGTGGGAGCCCGTAAAACCCTCCCGCCATAGGACTAACCACCCTAATGGCTGGTTCAAAGATGGTTACGGTCACGGAATGAGCGTTAATCACGGCCATAAATCCTTCCACCACTTCATACAGTTCCCCAAAGGGAACAGTGTGAGGATACGTCCGATGATGACCTCTTGCGCAATGCACCTCCTTGGACCCTCAGTCGCAGATGCGAGGGGGCAAGTCGTGCAATTGTTAAATTTTTCATTTTATTGACATGTAAAATGTTGGCCCAGTAATTCCCTTCCAAATGCGCGAGTACGGTCGGGGTACTTACGCATCTGGCCGGATGAAATGCCGGTTTTCAGCATGCACAGTGCATGTGGGGAAAACCGGCATTTCCTGTCCTCTGAACGAAGGGGTTCAGAGGCAGAACGCGTGCGACTGCACAGGCAGCGCGTGCGCAGTATAATTCGCCGCTTTCATTAATGCTTTCAGTGAGGTCAAGTCATTACAACTTACACATGAAAAAAGCATGGGTACAGTTGCTGCAGAGGCTGCGGAGGAAGATATTTATTATCGTGGAGCTTCTGAAAGTATGTATGTCTGTATATATTCCTTTGCGTGTTATGTATATATTCCTTTACTTATGTGTATGAATGTATTATTTAATTATGACTTTCAGAGAAAGTAACTTATTGGAAAATCATAATTAAAAACATACATTCATACACATTAGTAAAGGAATATAAAACATACATACATATACGTAAAGGAATATATGTGGACATACATACATAACTCATTCTCACATTCCATTCACACAGCCACAATTGCTCCTTCTACCTACCGTTCTGAAAACCCTTTAAAAAAAAAAAATTTAAACTTTAAAACTTACTTAAAATTTCTTAAAATAACTTCCCTCCCTTTCCCAAACAAAAATATTGCATTTCAGAAGCTCCACGATAAAATATATCTTCCTCCGCAGCCAATGAACAACTTTACACTTGCTTTTTTCAAGTGTAACTTCTAAGGACTTACCCTCACTGAATCCATCATTGAAATCCACAAAGTTCACTGCGCAAGCGCTGCCTGTGCAGTCGCACGCGCTGTGAATAGACCTCGGGTCTGGAAATGCCGGCGTTCCCCGCATGCGCTGTTCCTGCTGAACGCCGGCATTTCCAACGGCCAGATGCGTGAGTACCCCGACCGTACTCACGCTTCTGGCCGCGAATTTCTGGCCCATTATGTTTATGTTTATGTTAATGTATTACAAGCCAAATGTATGTTGAATGTTTAAATGTCTTAATCTAAATGTACACTCTCGGGAGCCGCAAGCCTACATTTCGTTGTACTGCACTTGTGCACTAACAATGACAATAAAGTTGATTATTATTATTATTATTATTATTTAATGAATTGGCCTCTACTGCCTTCTGTGGTAGAGAATTCCACAGGTTCACCAGTCTCTGGGTGAAGAAATTTCTCCTCATCTCAGTCCTAAATGGCTTACCCCTTATCCTTAGACTGTGACCCCTGGTTCTGGACTCCCCGACCATCGGGAACATCCTTCCTGCATCTAGTCTGTCTAGTCCTGTCAGAATTTTATAAGTTTCAATGAGATCCCCTCTCATTCTTCTAAACTCCAGCGAGTATAAGCCCAATCGACCCAATCTCTCCTCATAAGTCATTCCTGCCATCCCAGATATCAGCCTGGTGAATCTTCGCTGCACTCCCTCCATGGCAAGAACATCCTTCCTCAGATAAGGCGACCAAAACTGCACACAATACTCAAGATGTGGTCTCACCAAGGCCCTGTACAACTGCAGCAAGACATCCTTGTTGTGAAATCCGTGGTGAAACACTCACGATAATCAAATCTCACATTAATAGAAAATGGGCCGCAAGGAAACCTTGATGTAAAAAGTCTAGCGATCCGAAAGGGATATGCTCGGCAATTGTGTCCACAGTGGATCAAATAGCTTCCCCTTCCACCCCACCCCCACCCCCAGAACAGAGCAAAATGCCTATCGCAGCATGACACATGTCAACTGGACAACAACAACAGCTCATATTCATATCGCACCTCTAATAAAGAAAGAAAGCCTTGCATTTCTATAGCGCCTTTCACAGCCACCGGACGTCTCAAAGCGCTTTACAGCCAATGAAGTACTTATTTGAAGTGGAGTCACTGTTGTAATGTGGGAAACGCGGCAGCCAATTTGCGCACAGAAAGCTCCCACAAACAGCAATGTGATAATGACCAGATCATCTGTTTTTGTGATGTTGGTTGAGGGATAAATATTGGCCTCAGGACACCGGGGAGAACTTCCCTGCTCTTCTTTGAAATAGTGGCCATGGGATCTTTTACGTCCACCTGAGAGGGCAGACGGGGCCTCGGTTTAACGTCTCATCCGAAAGACGGCACCGCCGACAGTGCAGCGCTCCCTCAGTACTGCCCCTCCGACAGTGCAGCGCTCCCTCAGTACTGCCCCTCCGACAGTGCAGCGCCCCCTCAGTACTGCCCCTCCGACAGTGCAGCGCTCCCTCAGTACTGCCCCTCCGACAGTGCAGCGCCCCCTCAGTACTGCCCCTCCGACAGTGCAGCGCCCCCTCAGTACTGCCCCTCCGACAGTGCAGCGCTCCCTCAGTACTGCCCCTCCGACAGTGCGGCGCTCCCTCAGTACTGCCCCTCCGACAGTGCGGCGCTCCCTCAGTACTGCCCCTCCGACAGTGCAGCGCCCCCTCAGTACTGCCCCTCCAACAGTGCAGCGCTCCCTCAGTACTGCCCCTCCAACAGTGCAGCGCTCCCTCAGTACTGCCCCTCCGACAGTGCAGCGCCCCCTCAGTACTGCCCCTCCAACAGTGCAGCACTCCATCAGTACTGACCCTCCGACAGTGCAGCGCTCCCTCAGTACTGCCCCTCCGACAGTGCAGCGCCCCCTCAGTACTGCCCCTCCGACAGTGCAGCGCCCCCTCAGTACTGCCCCTCCGACAGTGCAGCGCCCCCTCAGTACTGCCCCTCCGACAGTGCAGCGCTCCCTCAGTACTGCCCCTCCGACAGTGCAGCGCCCCCTCAGTACTGCCCCTCCGACAGTGCAGCACTCCCTCAGTACTGCCCCTCCGACAGTGCAGCACTCCCTCAGTACTGCCCCTCCGACAGTGCAGCGCTCCCTCAGTACTGCCCCTCCGACAGTGCAGCACTCCATCAGTACTGCCCCTCCGACAGTGCAGCGCCCCCTCAGTACTGCCCCTCCGACAGTGCAGCGCCCCCTCAGTACTGCCCCTCCGACAGTGCAGCGCTCCCTCAGTACTGCCCCTCCGACAGTGCAGCACTCCCTCAGTACTGCCCCTCCGACAGTGCGGCACTCCCTCAGTACTGCCCCTCCGACAGTGCAGCACCCCCTCAGTACTGCCCCTCCGACAGTGCAGTGCTCCCTCAGTACTGCCCCTCCGACAGTGCAGCACTCCCTCAGTACTGCCCCTCCGACAGTGCAGCGCTCCCTCAGTACTGCCCCTCCGACAGTGCAGCACTCCATCAGTACTGCCCCTCCGACAGTGCAGCGCCCCCTCAGTACTGCCCCTCCGACAGTGCAGCGCCCCCTCAGTACTGCCCCTCCGACAGTGCAGCGCTCCCTCAGTACTGCCCCTCCGACAGTGCAGCACTCCCTCAGTACTGCCCCTCCGACAGTGCGGCACTCCCTCAGTACTGCCCCTCCGACAGTGCAGCACCCCCTCAGTACTGCCCCTCCGACAGTGCAGTGCTCCCTCAGTACTGCCCCTCCGACAGTGCAGCGCTCCCTCAGTACTGCCCTCCGACAGTGCAGCACTCCCTCAGTACTGCCCCTCTGACAGTGCAGCACTCCCTCAGTACTGCCCCTCCGACAGTGCAGCGCTCCCTCAGTACTGCCCCTCTGACAGTGCGGCACTCCCTCAGTACTGCCCCTCCGACAGTGCAGCGCTCCCTCAGTTCTGCCCCTCTGACAGTGCGGCACTCCCTCAGTACTGCCCCTCCGACAGTGCAGCACTCCCTCAGTACTGCACTGGAGTGTCAGCCTAGATTATATGCTCGAGTCTCTGGAGTGGGACTGTGAACACACAACCTTCTGACTCAGAGGCGAGGGTGCTGCCCATGGAGCCACGGCTGGCACAATTGCTGCAAAGCTTACAAAATAAATTAAATTCATCAGGAAATTAAAAAAGCAGGGGAGTCAACATAGCAACGGGCCTTAAAGACGGGAGGCGAAGACACAGAGACTGGCAGCTGAGGTGGACGGAAGGCGGCCAGGAGTCGCGGATTGGGCCACGTGCCCTGGGAGACGGCCTCTTACCAATGGCAGTGCAGCTCCTAAACCGTGAGTGCAGCACCTCCTCCAGTGCCTCAGTGTCCCTTTTATGATATGGAGACCAGAACTGTGCACAGTACTCCAAGTGTGGTCTAACCAAGGTATATGGAGACCAGAACTGTGCACAGTGCTCCAAGTGTGGTCTAACCAAGGTATACGGAGACCAGAACTGTGCACAGTGCTCCAAGTGTGGTCTAACCAAGGTATATGGAGACCAGAACTGTGCACAGTGCTCCAAGTGTGGTCTACCCAAGGTATATGGAGACCAGAACTGTGCACAGTGCTCCAAGTGTGGTCTACCCAAGGTACATGGAGACCAGAACTGTGCACAGTGCTCCAAGTGTGGTCTACCCAAGGTATATGGAGACCAGAACTGTGCACAGTGCTCCAAGTGTGGTCTAACCAAGGTATATGGAGACCAGAACTGTGCACAGTGCTCCAAGTGTGGTCTACCCAAGGTATATGGAGACCAGAACTGTGCACAGTGCTCCAAGTGTGGTCTAACCAAGGTATACGGAGACCAGAACTGTGCACAGTGCTCCAAGTGTGGTCTACCCAAGGTATATGGAGACCAGAACTGTGCACGGTGCTCCATACCTTCACCACACGGACTGCAGCGGTTCAAGAAGGCAGCTCACCACCACCTTCTTAAGGGCAAATAGGAATGGGTAACAAATGCTGGCCTTAACAGCGACGCCCACATCCAGTGAATAAATACATTTAAAAAAGAGTAATGATCCATTTGTGCAAAGTACTGTTTAGTATCCAGTCAGAGAACTGGGTGCAGTTCTGGGTCCCATTATAGAAAGGACATTAAACCCATAGTACTGTGTAGATTCACCAGGATTGTACCCGGATTGGGGAGTTACTGTTAGGACAAGAGACTTAAGATACTAGGGCCTAGAAATTGGGTTTTGGCTTAGCCAGGGCTTTAGCGCCGGAAGTTAGTGCCGGCGCTAAGTCCCCCTGCGCGCGCCAAAAATTCAGCAGGGCCGCGCCCAAACGGCTGCCGGCGCTACTGAAGGGTCTTTGCGGCGGTAAATCGGCGCTAACTGCCGTTTCGCGCCGCAATTCCGGCGCTGCGGCACCCGATGCGGTGTGGCAGGCTCGGGAAGTGCAGGCCTCCTCCTTCCGTTAAGGAGGAGCTGCCTGCACCCGGCCGCGGCCCGCGCAAATCTGTCTAAAAATGAGCCCGGCACCTCGGACAAGTGCCGGGCTTGCATCTGTTCCGGGGGGTGGGGGGGAGAAGTCCGGGGAGGGAGCTGCGGGCAGGCGGCCGGCGGGAAAGCGGCCGGCCGCCGCGGGGCCTTTAATGCGCCGGCGCAAACTCATGCAAGACTCTGTTGCCAGAGTCTTAGTTGCGGCTGCCACGGGCGAGGCGGCCGCAACTGAATTTCGGCGCTAGGGCCCGTCGGCATGGCAACCGGGACGCTGCGCACACCGATGACGTCATCGGTGCCGGCGCAGCGCTACCGGTGCAACGCCGATTTAGGGCCCCAGGGAATTTTTAAACTGGCCATAACTCTGGCGCTAGTCCCTCTAGCGCCTCAAAAGCGGCGCTAAGGCAACTGAATTTCTAGGCCTAGGGCTATTTACACAGGGGCAGCCAAGTCTACGAGGTGATTGGATCGACCAGCTGGTCCATTGCGCCTGACCTGGCCCACATTGATGGAGCATCCTGTCAAAACACTTCCTAACACTCCCCGGACAGCCCTCCTTGGTCCTTCCTCCGCTCCCCCCATTCACTTCCATTGCCAGACACACCCACCCTCACAGCCAATATAATCTCCTGGGAGAGGCAAGGATAAGACCCAGGGCCAATAAGGGAAAAATACTATGGGGAATTCCTCTCCAATGCAGGTGCAGCAAACAATTAGAAAGGCAAATGGTATTTTTTATTCATTCACGGGATGTGGGCTTCGCTGGCAAGGCCGGCATTTATTGCCCATCCCTAATCGTCCTTGAGAAGGTGGTGGTGAGCCGCCGCCTTGAACCGCTGCAGTCCGTGTAGTGAAGGTCCTCCCACAGTGCTGTTGGGGAGGGAGTTCCAGGATTTTGACCCAGCGACGATGAAGGAACATAAGAACATAAGAAATAGGAGCAGGAGTCGGCCATTCGGCCCTTCGAGCCTGCCCCGCCATTCAATGAGATCATGGCTGATCTTCTGCCTCAACTCCATTCACCGGCCCTATCGCCATATCCCTTGATGCCCTCACTAGTCAGAAATCTATCGACTTCTTTGAATATACCCAATGACTGAGCCTCCACAGCCCTCTGGGGTAGAGAATTCCAAAGATTCACCACCCTCTGTGTGAAGAAATTTCTTCTCATCTCAGTCCTGAATGGCCAACCCTTTATCCTGAGGCTGTGGCCCCTGGTTCTAGACTCCCCAGCCAAGGGAAACATTCTCCCAGCATCCACCCTATCAAGCCCTGTAATAATTTTGTATGCTTCAATGAGATCCCCTCTCATTCTTCTGAATTCAAGAGAATACAGGCCTAGTTTACTCAATCTCTTCTCATACGACAGTCCCGCCATCCCAGAAATCAATCTCGTGAACCTTCGTTGCACTCCCTCTATGGCAAGTATATCCTTCCTTAGGTAAGGAGACCAAAATTGTACACAGTACTCCAGGTGTGGTCTCACCAGGGCCCAATATAATTGGAGTAAGACTTCTTTACTCCTGTACTCAAATCCTCTTGTAATGAAGGCCAGCATACCACTTGCCTTCCTAATGACTTGCTGCACCTGCACATTCACTTTCAGTGACTCATGTACAAGGACACCCAGGTCCCTTTGAGCATCTGCATTCCCCAATCTTTCATCATTTAGGAAATACTCTGCCTTTCTGTTTTTTCTACCAAAGTGGATAACTTCATATTTATCCACATTATATTCCATCGGCCATGTTCTCGCCCACTCACTGAACCTGTTGAGATCCCCTTGAAGCCTCTTCACATCCTCTTCGCAACTGACACTGCCACCTAGCTTTGTATCATCAGCAAATTTGGAAATGTTACATTTAGTCCCCTCATCCAAATCATTGATATAGATTGTGAATAGCTGGGGCCCAAGCACTGATCCTTGCGGTACCCCACTAGTCACAGCCTGCCATCCTGAAAAAGACCCGATTATCCCTACTCTTTGTTTTCTGTCTGTTAACCAATTCTCAATCCAGGCTAGTATATTACCCCCAATTCCATGTGCCCTAATTTTGTTCACAATCTCTTGTGTGGGACCTTATCGAAGGCCTTCTGAAAATCCAGATACACCACATCTATCGGTTCCCTTTTGTCTACTCCACTAGTTATATCCTCAAAGAACTCCAATAGGTTTGTCAAACAGGATTTCCCTTTCATAAATCCACGTTGACTCTGCCCAATCTCACTATTAGTTTCTAAGTGCCCAGTTATTGCATCCTTTATAATTGATTCCAGCATTTTCCCAACTACTGATGTGAGGCTAACAGGTCTGTAGTGGGGTTACATTTGCTATCCTCCAATCTGCAGGAACCATTCCAGAATCTATAACATTTTGGAAGATGACAATCAATGCGTCCACTATTCCAATGGCCACCTCTTTCAAAACCCTAGGATGTAGGTCATCCGGTCCTTGGGATTTGTCAACTTTTAGTCCCATTAATTTTGCTAGTACTGTTTTTTTACTAATAATTTCTTTAAGTTCCTCATTCTCGTCACACCCTTGGTTTTCTCGTATTTCTGGGAGGTTGTTTGTGTCTTCCTCCGTGAAGACAGAAACAAAGTATTTATTTAATTTCTCTGCCATTTCCTCATTCCCCATTATAAATTCTCCCATCTCTGACTGTAAAGGACCTACATTTGCCTTCGCCAGTCTTTTCCTTTTCACATACCTATGGAAGCTTTTATAATCCGTTTTTATATTTTTCGCTAGTTTGTACTCATATTCCATTTTCCCTTACTTTATCAATTTCTTGGTCCCCCTTTGCCGATTTTAAAAAGATCCCAATCCTCATGCTGACCGCTTTTTCTGGCAATGTTATAAGCTTTCTCCTTTGACTTAATACTAGCTTTAATTTCTTTTGTTAGCCATGGTTGAATCACTTTACCTTCTGGGTTTTTATGCCCTAGAATATATGTTTGTTGCAAATTATGCATTATTTCCTTGAATGTTAGCCATTGTATGTCCACCTTCATACCTTTTAGTGTAGTCTCCCAATCTACCATGGCCAACTTGTCCCTCATATCCTTTGTTTAGATTGAAGACCTTAGTTTCAGATTGGACTCCATCACTCTCAAACTTAATGTAAAATTCAATCATATTATGGTCACTTGTCCCTAAAGGCCCCTTCACCACAAGATTATTGATTAGTCCTTTCTCATTACACAGTACCAGATCCAGAATAGCCTGTTCCCTGGTTGGTTCCTCCACATACTGATCCAGGAAACCATCTCGCATGCATTCCAAGATTTCGTCCTCCACACCATTAGTGGTAATTTGATTTGCCCAGTCAATATGTAGATTAAAGTCCCCCATGATTACTGTATTGCCTGTGTTACATGCACTTCTAATCTCTTGATTGATACTGTGCCCTACATTACCATTATTGTTTGGTGGCCTATACACAACTCCCACCAATGTTTTCCGCCCTTTGCTGTTTCTTAGCTCCACCCAAACTGATTCCAGTTCTACATCACGATCTGCAAGCCAAGATCTTTTATCTCTACCGTACCGATCTCATCCCTTATGAACGGCCGATATATATCCAAGTCGGGATGGTGTGTGACTTGGAGGGGAACTTGGAGGTGGTGGTGTTCCCATGCGCCTGCTGCCCTTGTCCTTCTAGGTGGAAGAGGTCGCGGGTTTGGGAGGTGCTGCCGAAGAAGCCTTGGCGAGTTGCTGCAGTGCATCTTGTAGATGGTACACACTGCAGCCACGGTGCGCCGGTGGTGGAGGGAGTGAATGTTTAAGGTGGTGTGTGACTTGATTGAAACGTATAAAATACTGACAGGGCTAGACAGACTGAATGCAGGGAGGATGTTTCCCCTGGCTGGGGAGTGTAGAACCAGGGGTCACAGTCTCAGGATACGGGGTAGGACATTCAGGACTGAGATGAGGAGAAATTTCTCCACTCAGAGGGTGGTGAACCTGTGGAATTCTCTACCACAGAAGGCTGTGGAGGCCAAGTCACTGAATATATTTAAGAAGTAGATAGATTTCTAGACACAAAAGGCATCAAGGGGTATGGGGAGAGAGCAGGACTATGGTATTGAGATAGAGGATCAGCCATGATCATATTGAATGGTGGAGCAGGCTCGAAGGGCCGAATGGCCTTCTCCTGCTCCTATTTTTCTCTGTTCTATGTGGTGGATGGGGTGCCAATCAAGCGGGCTGCTTTGTCCTGGATGGTGTCGAGCTTCTTGAGTGTTGTTGGAGCTGCACTCATCCAGGCAAGTGGGGAGTATTCCATCACACTCCTGACTTGTGCCTTGTAGATGGTGGAAAGGCTTTGGGGAGTCAGGAGATGAGACACTCGCCGCAGAATACCCAGCCTCTGACCTGCTCTTGTTGCCACAGTATTTATTGTTATGTATTGTGTGTTCTCCTCCCACCTGTGGTGGCACTGTCACAGCAGATAAATGGTTGGGTGTTCTCTTGGTTAAGTTTAGCTCTCTTTGTTCAGAACTCTCCAGAACTTCCCTTTCCCTTCGAATAAAGCACTTCGTGTTTGAATCTCTGAGTTCTGAGTTCTAATTGTGTCTAGGTAAAAAGGTACCGACACAACAAAGTGGCGACGAGGAGCGGATGAATCTGCCTACGTTACGGGTGCAGTGAGTAAACAGAAATTTAAATTTGAAATGTGAGATGGCTACTATATTAGGAAACATCGGTGATTTTGATGAAAATGTGGAGCAATGGAGCACTTATACGGAACGTTTTGACTATTTTGTCTTGGCGAATGCGGTGGCAAACGAAAAGGTCCTGCCTACCTTTTTGAGTGTAATGGGGTCAAAGACATTCAATTTACTTTGCAGCCTTGTGCAGCCAGATAAGCCAGGAGCTAAAACATATAAGCAACTAGTGGAAATTCTTGGAGCACATTTTTCACCAAAACCTCTGGTTATTGCTGAGAGATTTAGATTTCACAAACGGAATCAAGAGGAGGGGGAATCAGTGACGATGTTTATTGCTGCTTTAAAAAGGTTGTCGGAACACTGCCAGTTCAAGGAGGTGCTGAATGACACCATTAGAGACAGACTTGTGTGTGGTCTGCAAAGTGCAGCCACACAGAAGCGCCTTCTTACTGAGGACAACCTTACTCTTGAAAAGGCCATTGAAGTTAGTGTCTCCATGGAGATGGCGAAAAAGGAGGCGCACCAGTTGAGTTCAACAGGGAGAGTTCACAAGGTGTCGTCTGAGCCTAAAGGTGCGCGGAACGGCACATGTTACCGTTGTGGGAAAACGGACCATCACGCTAATGACTGCTGGTGTACGGAGCTGGAATGCCGAAATTGTGGCAAAAAGGGTCACATTGAATGTGCCTGTAGAGGTAAAAAAAGAACAGACAGAGCTGGGAAGCATGGAGGCAAAATGTCTGCATTTGGACAAGAGAGGAAAAAGAGTGTTCATTCAGTGCAGTATGATGGAACAAGCAAAACAGAGGGGAGCGACACCTCTGAGGAGGAAGAGGTGCACATACTGACGGTTGCAGGTGGTTCAAATGGCTACTGGGTGTCACCACTGGTGGAGGGACAATCAGTGCGGATGGAGGTGGACACAGGCGCGGCTGTGTCCCTTGTTTCAGACACTGTCTACAACAAAATGCTAAAGCATCTCACCCTTCAGCCAACAAACATTGTGCTAAAGACGTATACCGGCGAACCTGTGGCCATGAGAGGCGCCATTGAGGTGACAGTTAAATTGAACGGACAGACTGCAAAACTGCCACTATATGTGGTAAAGGGAAATTACCCATCGCTACTGGGACGTGCGTGGCTAGAGAAAATCACACTGGACTGGCCTGCAGTCCGCATGATGTCAAAAGGGGAGTCAGGTCTGACTGCAGTGTTAAACAAACATGCAGAACTCTTCAATGGGGAACTTGGGAGCATGAAAAAGATCAGCGTGAGACTGGACATTAAACCTGACAGCAAGCCGAAGTTTCACAAAGCCCGACCTGTACCCTATGCAATTAGGCCAAAAGTTGAGGCTAACTTGGAGGCCTTAGTCGAGAATGGAGTCCTGGAGCCTGTGAGCGTGAGCAAATGGGCCACACCCATTGTTCCTGTCCTGAAAAAGGATGGATCTGTTCGAATCTGCGGGGATTTTAAAGTGACTATTAACCCGGTGCTGTCTGCGGAACAGTACCCCCTTCCCCTCATTGATGATCTTTTTACAGGCCTGGCTGGAGGGCAAAAGTTCAGCAAAATAGACTTATGCCAGGCTTATCTACAAATGCATGTCGATGACAAATCAAAGGAGCTGCTGACAATTGTGACACACAAGGGGCCATACAGGTACTGCCGCCTTCCGTTTGGAATTACGTCGGCCCCTGCTCTATTCCAAAGGGTAATGGATCAGATTTTGAGTGGACTGCCAGGAGTCCAGTGCTACCTGGACGACATCCTTGTCACTGGGACAAATGAGGAGGATCATCTTCTGAACTTGGATGCGACACTACAACGACTGAAAGAGTACGGACTCAGAGTTCGTAAAGACAAATGTGAATTCTTTCAGTCTTCAGTTGAGTACCTGGGGCATGTGATTGACGCTACTGGCCTGCATAAGGTGCCGTCAAAGGTCAAGGCGATCGTGGAGGCCCCAGCACCCCAGAATGTGAGCCAGTTACGTTCATTTCTGGGGCTACTTAACCACTATGGGAAGTTTATTCCAGACTTAGCAACATTGCTGAAGCTGTTACATCAGTTGCTATGTCAAGGCAAAACATGGAAATGGACTGAACTGTGCAACGAAGCTTTCGCCCAAGCAAAGAAAGCATTGCTGAAATCGGAGGTCCTGACACACTTCGACCCAAAGCTACCCGTGCAGCTAGCTTGTGATGCATCACCATATGGTGTGGGAGCAGTCATATCCCACATCATGCCTTCGGGTGAAGAGAAACCTATCGCTTTCGCATCACGCACCTTGAACAAGGCCGAGAGTAACTATGCGCAGTTCGAGCGCGAGGCCTTGGGAATCGTTTTTGGAATTCGAAAATTTCATCAGTACCTGTTTGGGAGAAGGTTCACACTCCTGACGGACCACCGTCCATTGACTTCAATCTTCGGGCCCCACACCGGAATTCCGTCTCTCGCTGCAAGCAGGATGCAAAGGTGGGCTTTACTGTTGTCAGGACACACATACGACATCAAATATCGCAAATCAGACTTGCACGGCAACGCAGACGGTCTCTCGAGGCTACCCTTGCCTGTTACTCCCCCAGAGCCTCGTCAGATAGACATCTTCTACTTTAGACAAGTGGAGGGAGCACCTGTCACTGCAGTTCAGGTGCGAAGGTACACCCGCAACGATCCAGTCCTGTCTGAGGTAATGGACAATGTCATTCGAGGGAGAGCTATAGGAGATTCTCCTAGTTTGAAACCTTACGTTTCAAAAAGAAATGAGCTCTCCGTCCAGGCAGGTTGTCTTCTTTGGGGACGCCGTGTCATCATTCCGCCACCTCTGAGGGAACCTATACTGCAACAACGTCATACAGGCCACAGTGGGATGGTTCTGATGAAGGAAATGGCAAGAAGCTACTTCTGGCGGCCAGGTCTCGATGGGAATATCGAGGAGAAAGCCAAAACATGTTCCCCATGTCAAAGGGTCCGGAATGTTCCACAGCTGGCAACCCTACACCCCTGGGATTGGCCTGCAGAAGTGTGGCAGCGAGTACATGTGGACTTCGCCGGTCCTTCCGAAGAGAAGATGTTTATGGTGGTTGTGGATGCTTGTAGCAAGTGGCCGGAGGTCGCTGTGATGAGGTCTACCACGGCAGAGAAAACAATTGAGAAACTTGGTGAGATGTTCAGCCGTTATGGCTCACCGGAACAACTCGTAAGTGACAACGGTCCACAATTTGTATCACAGGAGTTTGCAACCTTCCTGCATGTGAATGGTGTCCAACACATCAGGTCTGCACCCTATCATCCCTCTACTAACGGCCAGGCAGAAAGGTTCATGCAAACTTTGAAGCACGCCTTGAAGGCATCGCAAGGTCAGGGCTCAATCCACCAACGTCTGAACAGCTTCCTGTTGTCCTACAGGAACGAGCCGCATGCCACAACCAAAACTTCCCCCGCTTCGCTCATGATGAAGAGGCAGTTGCGGACAAGTTTTGACTTACTCAAACCTCCAAGGGCAGAGCAGGTTGTCCATCATCAACAACAAGCTCAAGTTGAAAAGAGAGATAAAAGAGCCAAGGAGAGACGGTTTCATCCGGGAGAGCACGTCCTAGCTCGAAACTACAACACTGGACCAAAATGGGCTCCTGCTACAGTGATCGCGCAGACGGACCCTGTGTCTTACACGGTTGAGACTGCTGAGGACGTCATCTGGAGAAGACACACAGATCAACTGTTGCTAGGAGCAGAGACAGCCACAGAGGCTCCAACAGCTGGTTGGCCTGAACTGTTTCCGGATGATACCGCAAACCAACATCCTTTGCCACAGTGCTCTTCTCCAACACAGGAAGTCAAAGAGACTGTTCCACCTGTGCAAACTCCTGACTTTCGACTGACACAGGCACCTTCTCCATCTAGGCCTGTGTCAATGCCTACTGCTGTGGAAGCCAGCGATGACCGCCGGTATCCTGTCAGAGAGCGGCGGCCTCCAAGACGCTTGGATCTGTAGGCTTAGCGACTTACCCACAAGACTGGGGCAGAATAAACCCCAGGGTAAAGTCAGGGTTTGAGGCAGTCTACCTCTACCCTAGGTTAGTTGAGTGCATTGAAAGTAACTTACCTGTTGAGGAATAATGTGGACCTTCCATTTAAGAGGGGAGGAATATGTTATGTATTGTGTGTTCTCCTCCCACCTGTGGTGGCGCTGTCACCGCAGATAAATGGTTGGGTGTTCTCTTGGTTAAGTTTAGCTCTCTTTGTTCGGAACTCTCCAGAACTTCCCTTTCCCTTCGAATAAAGCACTTCATGTTTGAATCTCTGAGTTCTGAGTTCTAATTATGTCTAGGTAAAAAGGTACCGACACAACATTTATGTGGCTGGTATGTTAACCTTTATTGCAAGGGGGTTCGGGTATAAGAGTAAGGAAGTCTTGCTGCAATTATATAGGGCTTTGGTGAGACCACACCTGGAGTACTGTGCACAGTTTTGGTCCCCTTACCTAGCAAAGGATATACTTGCCTTGGAGGCGGTGCAACGAAGGTTCACTAGATTGATTCCTGGGATAACAGGGTTCTCCTATGAGGAGTAGAATGATCTGATACTCTCTGCAGTTTAGAAGAATGAGAGGTGATCTCATTAAAACGTATAAGATTCTTACAGGGCTTGACAGGCTGTTTCCCCTGACTGGAGAGTCCTGAACCAGGGGTCACAGTCTGAGGATAAGGGGTCGGCCATTTAGGACTGAGATGAGGAGAAATTTCTTCACTCAGAGGGTTGTGAATCTTTGGAATTTTCTATCCCAGAGGGCTGTGGAGGCTCAGTCTCCCGTCTTCACACTGAGGACACCCTCCATCGTGTTGTGTGGCACTGCTAAATGGGATAGATTCAGAACAGATCTAGCAGCTCAAAACTGGGCATCCATGAGGAGCTGTGGGCCATCAGCAGCAGCAGCAGAATTGTATTCCACCACAATCTGTAACCTCATGGCCAGGCCATATCCCTCACTCTACCATTACCATGAAGTCAGGGGACCAACCCTGGTTCAATAAGGAGTATAGAAGAGCATGCCAGGAGCAGCACCAGGTGTACCTAAAAATGGGGTGCCAACCTGGGGAAGCTGCAACACAGGACTACATGCATGCTAAAAAGTGGAAGCAGCATACTATAGACAGGGCTAAGCGATCCCACAATCAACGGATCAGATCAAAGCTCTGCAGTCCTGCCACATCCAGTCATGAATGGTGGTGGACCATTAAACAACTAACGGGAGAAGGAGGCTCCAAGAATATCCCCATCCTCAATGATGGTGGAGCCCAGCACGTGAGTGCAAAAGACAAGGCTGAAGCATTTGCAACCAACTTCAGCCAGAAGTGCCGAGTGGGTGATCCATATCGGCCTACGCCCGAGGTCCCCACCATCACAGAAGCCATTCTTCAGCCAATTTGATTCACTCCACGCGATATCAAGAAATGGCTGAGCGCACTGGATACAGCAAAGGCTGTGGGCCCCGACAACATCCCGGCTATCGTGCTGAAGACTTGTGCTCCAGAACTAGCCGCACCTCTAGCCAAGCTGTTCCAGTACAGCTACAACACTGGCATCTATCTGACAATGTGGAAAACTGCCCAGGTATGTCCTGTCCACAAAAAGCAGGACAAATCCAACCCGGCCAATTACCGCCCCATCAGTCTATTCTCAATCATCAGCAAAGTGATGGAAGATGTCGTCTAAAGTACTATCAAGCAGCACTTACTCACCAATAACCTGCTCACGGATGCCCAGTTTGGGTTCCGCCAAGACCACTCAGCTCTCGACTTCATTTCAGCCTTGGCCCAAACATGGACAATGGAGCTGAATTCCAGAGGTGAGGTGAGAGTGACTGCCCTTGACATCAAGGCAGCATTTGACTGAGTGTGGCGTCAAGGAGCCCGAGTAAAACTGAAGTCAATGGGAATCAGGGGGAAAAGGCTCCACTGGCTGGAGTCATACCTAGCACAAAGGAAGATGGTTGTGGTGATTGAAGGTCAATCATCACAGCCCCAGGACATCGCTGCAGGAGCTCCTCAGGGCAGTGTCCTAGGCCCAACCATCTTCAGCTGCTCCATCAATGACCTTCCCTCCAACATAAGGTCAGAAATGGGGATGTTCGCTGATGACTGCACAGTGTTCAGTGCCATTCACAACTCCTCAGATAATGAGGCAGTCCATGCCCGCATGCAACAAGACCTGGACGACGTTCAAGCTTGGGCTGATAAGTGGCAGGTAACATTCGCGCCACACAAGTGCCAGGCAATGACTATCTCCAACAAGCGAGAGTCTAAACACCGCCCCTTGACATTCAACGGCATTACCATAACTGAATCCCCCACCATTAACATCCTGGGGGTCACCATTGACCAGAAACTTAACTGGACCAGCCACATAAATACTGTGGCAACAAGAGCAGGTCAGAGGCTGGGTATTCTGCAGCGAGTGTCTCACCTCCTGACTCCCCAAAGCCTTTCCACCATCTACAAGGCACAAGTCAGGAGAGTGATGGAATACTCTCCACTTGCCTGGATGAGTGCAGCTCCAACAACACTCAAGAAGCTCGACACCATCCAGGACAAAGCAGCCCACTTGATTGGCACCCTATCCACCACCTTAAACATTCACTCCCTCCACCACCGGCGCACCGTGGCTGCAGTGTGTACCATCTACAAGATGCACTGCCGCAACTCGCCAAGGCTTCTTCGGCAGCACCTCCCAAACCCGCGACCTCTTCCACCTAGAAGGGCAAGGGCAGCAGGTGCATGGGAACACCACCACCTCCAAGTTCCCCTCCGAGTCACACACCATCCTGACTTGGAAGTATATCACCGATCCTTCATCCTCACTGGGTCAAAATCCTGGAACGCCCTACCTAACAGCACTGTGGGAGTACCATCACCACACAGACTGCAGCGGTTCAAGAAGGCGGCTCACCGCCACCTTCTCGAGGGCAACTAGGGATGGGCAATAAATGCTGGCATTGCCAGCGATGCCCTGATCCCATAAACGAATAAAAAATAAAAAATATTCAAGGCTGAGATCGATAGAGTTTTGGACTCTAGGGGAATCGACGGATATGGGGATCGGGCGGGAAAGTGGAGATGAGGTCAAAGATCAGCCCTGATCTTATTGAATGGCGGAGCAGGCTCGAGGGGCCATATGGCCGACTCCTGCTCTTAATTCTTATCTTATGTTCTCATGTCCAGCAGATCCCAGGGGCCGCGTGTTATCTATGAAAAAATTTACCTTATAAATGATGAGATCTCTGCCTGTGACAGGAACCGCTCCAGCTCCTTCTTGAGGGCCTCCAGCGAGTCAGCATCCAGCAAACCATCCAGCAACGCATTCCAAAGGCTCACTACTCTCTGGGACAAGAACTGCCTCACATCTCCGGCATTCCCACTCTGGCGGAGTTTAAACTCACGTTCCACTGGTCCTCCATAGTCAGTTAAACTGGGACAATCTACCAGGAGGCACACTATCCGGCCCCGGCCATTGTTTTATACTCCTCTATTAACTCGCCTCCCAGACGATGCAGCTCTACAGTAAAGAGAATAGGGAGAGTTTCCTCTGATTGGTGAATCAGTGGTGGGGGATCATCAATATAGAATGGTCACAAAGGGTGAGAGCGGGGCAGTGGGATTAGTTTGAGGATTGATACAGGGCTATGGGGAGAGAGCGGGGCAGTGGGATTAGTTGGGGATTGATACAGGGCTATGGGGAGAGAGCGGGGCAGTGGGGTTAGTTTGGGGATAGATACAGGGCTATGGGGAGAGAGCGGGGCAGTGGGATTAGTTTGGGGATTGATACAGGGCTATGGGGAGAGAGCGGGGCAGTGGGATTAGTTTGGGGATTGATACAGGGCTATGGGGAGAGAGCGGGGCAGTGGGATTAGTTTGGGGTTGATACAGGGCTATGGGGAGAGAGCGGGGCAGTGGGATTAGTTTGGGGATTGATACAGGGCTATGGGGAGAGAGCGGGGCAGTAGGATTGGTTTGGGATTGATACAGGGCTATGGGGAGAGAGCGGGGCAGTGGGATTAGTTTGTGGATTGATACAGGGCTATGAGGAGAGAGCGGGGCAGTGGGATTAGTTTGGGGATTGATACAGTGCCATGGCGAGAGAGCGGGGCAGTGGGATTAGTTTGGGGATTGATGCAGGGCTATGGGGAGAGAGCGAGGCAGTGGGATTAGTTTGGGGATTGATACAGGGCTATGGGGAGAGAGCGAGGCAGTGGGCTTAGTTTGGGGATTGATACAGGGCTATGGGGAGAGAGCAGGGCAGTGGGATTAGTTTGAAATTGATTCAGGGCTCGGGGAGAGAGCGGGACTGTGGGATTAGTTTGGGATTGATACAGGGCTATGGGGAGAGAGCGGGGAAGTGGGATTAGTTTGGGATTGATACAGGGGTATGGGTAGAGAGCATGGTAGTGGGATTAGTATGTGGATTGATACAGGGCTATGGGGAGAGAGCGGGGCCGTGGGATTAATTTGGGATTGATACAGGGCTATGGGGAGAGAGCAGTGCAGTGGGATTAGTTTGGATTGATACGGGGCTATGGGGAGAGAGCGAGGCAGTGGGTTTAGTTTGGGATTGATACAGGGCTATGGGGAGAGAGTGGGGCAGTGTGATTAGTTTGGGATTGATTCAGGGCTCGGGGAGAGCGGGGCAGTGGGGTTAGTTTGGGATTGATTCAGGGCTCGGGGAGAGAGCGGGGCTGTGGGATTAGTTTGGGATTGGTACAGGGCTATGGGGAGAAAGCGGGGAAGTGGGATTAGTTTGGGGATTGATACAGGGTTATGGGGAGAGAGCTGGGAAGTGGGATTAGTTTGGGGATTGATACAGGGCTATGGCGAGACCGAGGCAGTGGGATTAATTTGGGGATTGATACAGGGCTATGGGGAGGACGGGGCAGTGGGACTAGTTTAGGGATTGATACAAGGTTATGGGGAGAGCGCGGGGCAGTGGGATTAGTTTAGGGATTCATACAGGGCTATGGGGAAAGAGCGGGGCAGTGAGATTAGTTTGGGGATTGATACAGGGCAATAGGGAGAGTGGGGCAGTGGGATTAGTTTGGGGTTGATACAGGGCTATGGGGAGTGAGTGGGGCAGTGGGATTAGTTTAGGGATTGATACAGGGCTATGGGGAGAGAGCGGGGCAGTGGGATTAGTTTAGGGATTGATACAGGGCTATGGGGAGAGAGCGGGGCAATGGGATTAGTTTGGGCATTGATACAGGGCTATGGGGAGTGTGCGGGGAAGTGATATTCGTTTGGGGATTGATACAGGGCTATGGGGAGTGAGCGGGGCAGTACGATTAGTTTGTGGATTGATACAGGGCTATGGGGAGAGAGCGGGGCAGTGGGGATAGTTTGGGGATTGATACATGGCTCTGGGGAGAGAGCAGGGCTGTGGGATTAGTTTGGCACTTATACAGGGTTATTGGGAGACAGCGGGTAATGGGATTGGTACACAGCTATGGGAAGAGAGCGGGGCAGTGGGAATAATTTGGGATTTATACATGGTTGTGGGGAGAGCGCAGGGCAGTGGGATTAGTTTGGGGATTGATACAAGGCTATGGGGAAAGTGCGGGGCAGTGGGTTTAGTTTGGAGATTTATACAGGGCTATCGGGAGAGAGCGTGGCAGTGGGAATAGTTTGGGGATTGATACATGGCTATGGGGAGAGACTGGGGCAGTGGGATTAGTTTGGGATTTATACATGGTTATTGGGAGAGCGCGGGGCAGTGGGATTAATGTGGGGATTGATACAGGGATATGGGGAGAGAGCGGGGCAGTGGGATTAGTTTGGGGATTGGTACAGGGCTATGGGGAGAGAGCGGGGCAGTGGGACTAGTTTGGGGATTGATACAGGGCTATGGGGAGAGAGCGGGGCATTGGGTTTAGTTTGGGATTGATACATGGCTATGGGGAGAAAGCGGGGCAGTGGAATTAGTTTGGGATAGATACAGGGCTATGGGGAGAGAGGAAGGTAGTGGGTTTAATTTGGGGATTGATACAGGGCTGTGGGGAGACAGCGGGGCAATGGGATTAGTTTGGGATTGATACAGGGCTGGGGGAGAGAGTGGGGTTGTGGGATTAGTTTGGGATTGTTACAGGGCTATGGGGAGAGAGCAGGGCAGTTGAATTTGTTTGGAATTGATACAGGGCTATGGGGAGAGAGTGGGGCAGTGGGATTAGTTTGTGGATTGATACAGGGCTATGAGGAGAGAGTGGGGCAGTGGGATTAGTTTGGGGATTGATACAGGGCTATGGGGAGAGAGCTGGGAAGTGGGATTAGTTTGGGATTGATACAGGGGTATGGGGAGAGAGCGGGGCAGCGGGATTAGTTTGGGGATTGATACAGGGCTATGGGGAGAGAGCTGGGAAGTGGGATTAGTATGTGGATTGATACAGGGCTATGGGGAGAGAGCAGGGCAGTTGAATTTGTTTGGAATTGATACAGGGCTATGGGGAGAGAGTGGGGCAGTGGGATTAGTTTGTGGATTGATACAGGGCTATGAGGAGAGAGTGGGGCAGTGGGATTAGTTTGGGGATTGATACAGGGCTATGGGGAGAGAGCTGGGAAGTGGGATTAGTTTGGGATTGATACAGGGGTATGGGTAGAGAGCATGGTAGTGGGATTAGTATGTGGATTGATACAGGGCTATGGGGAGAGAGCAGGGCAGTTGAATTTGTTTGGAATTGATACAGGGCTATGGGGAGAGAGCGCGGCAGTGGGATTAGTTTGGGATTGATACAGGGCTATGGGGAGAGCGGGAGTAGTAGGATTAGTTTGGGGATTGATACAGGGCTATGGGGCGAGAGCGGGGCAGTGGGATTAGTTTGGGGATTGATACAGGGCTATGGGGAGAGAGCGGGGCAGTGGGATTAGTTTGGGATTGGTACAGGGCTATGGGGAGAAAGCGGGGAAGTGGGATTAGTTTGGGGATTGATACATGGTTATGGGGAGAGAGCTGGGAAGTGGGATTAGTTTGGGGATTGATACAGGGCTATGGCGAGACCGAGGCAGTGGGATTAATTTGGGGATTGATACAGGGCTATGGCGAGACCGAGGCAGTGGGATTAATTTGGGGATTGATATAGGGATATGGGGAGGACGGGGCAGTGGGACTAGTTTAGGGATTGATACAAGGTTATGGGGAGAGCGCGGGGCACTGGGATTAGCTTAGGGATTCATACAGGGCTATGGGGAAAGAGCGGGGCAGTGAGATTAGTTTGGGGATTGATACAGGGCTATGGGGAGAGAGCGGGGCAATGGGATTAGTTTGGGCATTGATACAGGGCAATAGGGAGAGCGGGGCAGTGGGATTAGTTTGGGGTTGATACAGGGCTATGGGGAGTGAGCGGGGCAGTGGGATTAGTTTAGGGATTGATACAGGGCTATGGGGAGAGAGCGGGGCAATGGGATTAGTTTGGGCATTGATACAGGGCTATGGGGAGTGTGCGGGGAAGTGATATTCGTTTGGGGATTGATACAGGGCTATGGGGAGTGAGCGGGGCAGTAGGATTAGTTTGTGGATTGATACAGGGCTATGGGGAGAGAGCGGGGCAGTGGGGATAGTTTGGGGATTGATACATGGCTCTGGGGAGAGAGCAGGGCTGTGGGATTAGTTTGGCACTTATACAGGGTTATTGGGAGACAGCGGGGTAATGGGATTGGTACACAGCTATGGGAAGAGAGCGGGGCAGTGGGAATAATTTGGGATTTATACATGGTTATGGGGAGAGCGCAGGGCAGTGGGATTAGTTTGGGGATTGATACAAGGCTATGGGGAAAGTGCGTGGCAGTGGGAATAGTTTGGGGATTGATACAGGGCTATGGGGAGAGACTGGGGCAGTGGGATTAGTTTGGGATTTATACATGGTTATTGGGAGAGCGCGGGGCAGTGGGTTTAAATTGGGGATTGATACAGGGCTATGGGGAGACAGCGGGGCAATGGGATTAGTTTGGGATTGTTACAGGGCTATGGGGAGAGAGCGGGGCAGTGGAATTGTTTTCGGATTAATTCAGTGTTATGGGGAGTTTGCAGGGCAGTGGGATTAATTTGAGATTGATAAAGGGCTGTGGGGTGAGAGTGGGGAAGTGGGATTGGTTTGGGATTGATACCGGGCTATTGGGAGAGACGGAGCAGTGGGATTTATTTGGGGATTGATACAGGGCTATGGGGAGAGCACGGGGCAGTGGGATTACTTTGGGGATTCATACAGGGCTATGGGGAGAGAGCGGGGCAGTGAGATTAGTTTGGGGATTGATACAGGGCAATCGGGAGAGCGGGGCAGTGGGATTAGTTTGGGGATTGATACAGGGCTATGGGGAGAGAGCGGGCCAGTGGGATTAGTTTAGGGATTGATGCAGGGCTATGGTGAGACAGCGGGGCAGTGGGATTAGTTTGGGGATTGATACAGGGCTATGGGGAAAGAGCGGGTCAGTGGGATTAGTTTGGGGATTGATACATGGCTATGGGGAGAGAGCGGGACAGTGGGATTAGTTCGGGGATTGATACAGGGCTATGGGGAGGGAGCGGGGCAGTGGGAATAGTTTGGGGATTGATACAGGGCTTTGGGGAGGGAGCGGGGCAGTGGGATGAGTTTGGGAATCGATACAGGCAATGGGAGGAGTGTGGGAGAGTGGGATTAGTTTGGAGATTGCTACAGGGCTATGGGGAGGGAGCGGGGCAGTGGGAATAGTTTGGGGATTGATACAGGGTGATGGGGAGTGAGCGGGGCAGTGGGATTAGTTTGGGATTGATACAGGGCTATGGGGAGAGAGCGGGGTAGTGGGATTAGTTTGGGATTGATAAAGGGATATGGGGAGAAAGCGGGCAGTGGGATTAGTTTGGGGATTGATACAGGGCTTTGGGGAGAGAGCGGGGCAGTGAGAATTGTTTGTGGATTGATACAGGGCTTTGGGGAGAGAGCGGGGCAGTGGGATGAGTTTGGGATTGATACAGGGATATGGGGAGAGAGCGGGGCAGTGGGATTAGTTTGGTGATTGATACAGGGCTATGGGGAGAGAGCGGGACAGTCGGATTAGTTTGGGGATTCATACAGGGCTATGGGGAGAGAGCGGGGCAGTGGGATTAGTTTGGGAATTGATACAGGGCTGTGGGGAGAGAGCGGGGCAGTGGGATTAGTTTGGGGATTGATACAGGGCTATGGGGAGGGAGCGGGGCAGTGGGATTAGTTTGGGGATCGATACAGGGCTATGGGGAGAGAGCGGGGCAGTGAGAATAGTTTGTGGATTGCTACAGGGCTATAGGGTGAGAGCGGGGCAGTGGGATTAGTTTGGGGATTGATACAGGGCTATGGGGAGAGAGCGGGGCAGTGGGATTAATTTGGGATTGATACAGGGATATGGGGAGAGAGCGGGGCAGTGGGATGAGTTTGGGATTGATACAGGGATATGGGGAGAGAGCGGGGCAGTGGGATTACGACAGGATTATGGGGAGAGCGGGGCAGTGGGATTAGTTTGGGGATTTATACAGGGCTATGGGGAGAGAGCGGGGCAGTGGGATTAGTTTGGGGATTTATACAGGGCTATGGGGAGAGAGCGGGGCAGTGGGATTAGTTTGGGGATTGATACAGGGCTATGGGGAGAGAGCGGGGCAGTGGGATTAGTTTGGGGATTGATACAGGGCTATGGGGAGGGAGCGGGGCAGTGGGATTAGTTTGGGGGTCGATACAGGCAATGGGAAGAGCGTGGGAGAGTGGGATTAGTTTGGAGATTGCTACAGGGCTATGGGGAGAGAGCGGGGCAGTGGGATTAGTTTGGGGATTGATACAGGGCTATGGGGAGAGAGCGGGGCAGTGGGATTAGTTTGGGGATTGATACAGGGCTATGGGGAGAGAGCGGGGCTGTGGGATTAGTTTGGGGATTGATACAGGGCTATGGGGAGAGAGCGGGGCAGTGGGATTAGTTGGGGATTGATACAGGGCTATGGGGAGAGAGCGGGGCAGTGGGATTAGTTTGGGATTGATACAGGATTATTGGGAGAGAGCGGGGCAGTGGGATTAGTTTGGGATTGATAAAGGGATATGGGGAGAAAGCGGGCAGTGGGATTAGTTTGGGGATTGATACAGGGTTATGGGAAGAGCGTGGGGCAGTGGGATTAGTTGGGGATTGATACAGGGCTATGGGGAGTGCGCAGGGCAGTAAGATTAGTTTGTGGATTGATACAGGGCAATGGGGAGAGAGCGGGGCAGTGAGAATAGTTTGTGGATTGATACAGGGCAATGGGGAGAGAGCGGGGCAGTGAGAATAGTTTGTGGATTGATGCAGGGCTATGGGGAGAGAGGGGGGCCGTGGGATTAGTTTGGGGATTGATGCAGGGCTATGGGGAGAGAGGGGGCAGTAGGATTAATTTGGGATTGCTACAGGACTATGGGGAGAGAGCGGGGCAGTGGGATGAGTTTGGGATTGATACAGGGCTATGGGGAGAGAGCGGGGCAGTGGGATTAGTTTGGAATTGATACATGGTTATGGGGAGAGCGCGGGGCAGTGTGATTAGGTTGGGAATTGATACAGTGCAATGGGAAAAGCGTGGGGCAGTGCGATTAGTTGGGGAATGATACAGGGCTATGGGGAATGAGCGGGGCAGTGGGATTAGTTTGTGGATTGATACAGGGCTATGGGGAGCGAGCAGGGCAGTGGGATTAGTTTGGGGATTGCTACAGGATTATGGGGAGAGCGGGGCAGTGGGATTAATTTGGCGATTGATACAGGGCTATGGGGAGTGAGCGGGCCAGTGATTCGGCTGCCCTCAAAAGTTTGTCACCATCCTCCGCCTGCTTCACGACAACATGCAAGCCATGATCCTGACCAACGGTTCCACCAGAGACCCAATTCATGTACGAACTGGGGTCAAACAAGGCTGTGTCATCGCACCAACGCTCTTCTCGATCTTCCTTGCTGCAATGCTCCATCTCACCCTCAGTAAGCTCCCCACTGGAGTGGAGCTAATTTACAGAACAAACGGGAAACTGTTCAACCTCCGTCACCTCCAGTCCAGATCCAAGGTCGTCCCAACCTCTGTCGTCGAATTACAGTATGCAGATGACGCTTGCGTCTGCGCTCACTCGGAGGTCGAACTCCAAACCATCGTCATCACCTTCACCGAAGCGTACGAGAGCATGGGCCTTACACTAAACATCTGTAAGACAAAGGTCCTCTCCCAACCTGCCCCCGCCACACAGTACTGCCCCCTGATTATCAAAATCCACGACAAGGCCTTGGACAACATGAACCACTTTCCATAACTCGGGAGCCTACTGTCAACAAGGACAGACGTTGACGACGAAGTCCAACACCGCCTTCAGTGTGCCAGTGCAGCCTTCGGTCGCCTGAGGAAGAGAGTGTTTGAAGACCAGGACCTCAAACCCGACACTAAGCTCATGATCTACAGAGCAGCAGTGATACCTGCCCTGCTGTATGCCTCAGAGACATGGACCATGTACAGCAGGCACCTCAAAGCACTGGAGAGGTACCACCAACGCTGCCTCCACAAGATCCTGCAAATCCATTGGCTGGATAGGCGCACCAACGTCAGTGTTCTTGCTCAGGCCAACGTCCCCAGCATCAAAGCTTTGACCACGCTCAATCATCTCCAATGGATGGGTCAGATCGTCCGCATGCCCGATACGAGACTCCCAAAACAATCGCACTACTCGGAGCTCCGGCACGGCAAGAGAGCCCCAGGTGGGCAGAGGAAACACTTCAAGGACACCCTCAAAGCCTCCTTGAAAAAGTGCACCATCCCCACCGACACCTGGGAATCCCTGGCCCAAGACCGCACAAAGTGGAGGAGAAGCATCCGGGAAGGCGCCGAACACCTCGAGTCTGTTCGCCGGGAGCAAGCGGAAGCCAAGCGCAAACAGCGGAAGGAGCGCACGTCAACCCAAGAACCCCACCCACCCGCCCCTTCAACCACCGTCTGCCCCACCTGTGAGAGAGACTGTAGGTCCCGCATTGGACTCATCAGTCACCTGCGAACTCATTTTTAATGTGGATGCAAGTCATGCTCGGCTCCGAGGGACTGCCTAAGAAGGAGGGGTTAATGTGGGATTGATACAGGGCTGTGGGCAGAATGCAGGGCAGTGGGATTAGTTTAGGAATTGATACAGTGCAATGGGAAGAGCGTGGGGCAGTGGGATTAGTTTGGGGATTGATACAGGGCTATGGGGAGAGAGCGGGGCAGTGGGATTAGTTTGGGGATTGATACAGGGCTATGGGGAGAGAGCGGGGCAGTGGGATTAGTTTGGGGATTGATACAGGGCTATGGGGAGAGAGCGGGGCAGTGGGATTAGTTTGGGGATTGATACAGGGCTGTGGGGAGAGAGCGGGGCAGTGGGATTAGTTTGGGGATTGATACAGGGCTATGGGGAGAGAGCGGGGCAGTGGGATTAGTTTGGGGATTGATACAGGGCTATGGGGAGAGAGCGGGGCAGTGGGATTAGTTTGGGGATTGATACAGGGCTATGGGAGAGAGCGGGGCAGTGGGATTAGTTTGGGGATTGATACAGGGCTATGGGGAGAGAGCGGGGCAGTGGGATTAGTTTGGGGATTGATACAGGGCTATGGGGAGAGAGCGGGGCAGTGGGATTAGTTTGGGGATTGATACAGGGCTATGGGAGAGAGCGGGGCAGTGGGATTAGTTTGGGGATTGATACAGGGCTATGGGGAGAGAGCGGGGCAGTGGGATGAGTTTGGGGATTGATACAGGGCTATGGGGAGAGAGCGGGGCAGTGGGATTAGTTTGGGGATTGATACAGGGCTATGGGGAGAGAGCGGGGCAGTGGGATTAGTTTGGGGATTGATACAGGGCTATGGGGAGAGAGCGGGGCAGTGGGATTAGTTTGGGGATTGATACAGGGCTATGGGGAGAGAGCGGGGCAGTGGGATTAGTTTGGGGATTGATACAGGGCTATGGGGAGAGAGCGGGGCAGTGGGATTAGTTTGGGGATTGATACAGATGAGCAGCTGGGATTAGTTGGATGATTACAGGCTATGGGAGAAGTGGGATTGATATGGGGATTGAGACGGCTATGGGGAGAGAGCGGGCAGTGGGATTAGTTTGGGGATTGATGCAGGGATATGGGGAGAGAGCGGGGCAGTGGATTAGTTTGGGGATTGATACTGGGCTATGGGGAGAGAGCGGGGCAGTGGGATTAGTTTGGGGATTGATACAGGGCTATGGGGAGAGAGCGGGGCAGTGGGATTAGTTTGGGGATTGATACAGGGCTATGGGGAGAGAGCGGGGCAGTGGGATTAGTTTGGGGATTGATACAGGGCTATGGGGAGAGAGCGGGGCAGTGGGATTAGTTTGGGGATTGATACAGGGCTATGGGGAGAGAGCGGGTCAGTGGGATTAGTTTGGGGATTGATACAGGGCTATGGGGAGAGAGCGGGGCAGTGGGGTTAGTTTGGGGATTGATACAGGGCTATGGGGAGAGAGTGGTGCAGTGGGATTAGTTTGGGGATTGATACAGGGCTATGGGGAGAGATCGAGGCAGTGGGATTAGTTTGGGGATTGATACAGGGCTATGGGGAGAGAGCGGGGCAGTGGGATTAGTTTGGGGATTGATACAGGGCTATGGGGAGAGAGCGGGGCAGTGGGATTAGTTTGATGATTGGTACAAAGCTATCTGGAGAGAGTGGGGCAGTGGGATTAGTTGGGGATTGATACAGGGCTATGGGGAGAGATCGGGGCAGTGGGATTAGTTTGGGGATTGATACAGGGCTATGGGGAGAGAGCGGGGCAGTGGGATTAGTTTGGGGATTGATACAGGGCTATGGGGAGAGAGCGGGGCAGTGAGATTAGTTTGGGGATTGATACAGGGCTATGGGGAGACCCCGGGGCAGCGGGATTAGTTGGGGATTGATACAGGGCTATGGGGAGAGAGCGGGGCAGTGGGATTAGTTTGGGGATTGATACAGGGCTATGGGGAGAGAGCGGGGCCGTGGGATTAGTTTGGGGATTGATACAGGGCTATGGGGAGAGAGCGGGGCCGTGGGATTAGTTTGGGGATTGATACAGGGCTATGGGGAGAGAGCGGGGCATTGAGATTAGTTTGGGGATTGATACAGGGCTATGGGGAGAGCGCGGGGCAGTGGGATTAGTTTGGGGATTGATACAGTGCTATGGGGAGAGGGTGGGGCAGTGGGATTAGTTTGGGGATTGATACAGGGCTATGGGGAGAGAACGGGGCAGTGGGATTAGTTGGGGATTGATACAGGGCTATGGGGAGAGAGCAGGGCAGTGGGATTAGTTTGGGGATTGATACAGGGCAATGGGGAGAGAATGGGGCAGTGGGATTAGTTGGGGATTGATACAGGGCTATGGGGACAGAGCGGGGCAGTGGGATTAGTTGGGGATTGATACAGGGCAATGGGGAGAGAGTGGGGCAGTGGGATTAGTTTGGGGATTGATACAGGGCAATGGGGAGAGAACGGGGCAGTGGGATTAGTTGGGGATTGATACAGGGCTATGGGGACAGAGCGGGGCAGTGGGATTAGTTTGGGGATTGATACAGGGCTATGGGGAGAGAGCGGGGAAGTGGGATTAGTTTGGGGATTGATACAGGGCTATGGGGAGAGAGCGGGGCAGTGGGATTAGTTTGGGATTGATACAGGGCTATGGGGAGAGAGCGGGGCAGTGGGATTAGTTTGAGGATTGATACAGGGCTATGGGGAGAGAGCGGGGCAGTGGGATTAGTTTAGGAATTGATACAGGGCTGTGGGGAGAGAGCGGGGCACTGTGATTAGTTTGGGGATTGATACAGGGCTATGGGGAGAGAGCGGGTCAGTGGGATTAGTTTGGGGATTGATACAGGGCTGTGGGGAGAGAGCGGGGCACTGTGATTAGTTTGGGGATTGATACAGGGCTGTGGGGAGAGAGCGGGGCAGTGGGATTAGTTTGGGGATTGATACAGGGCTGTGGGGAGACAGCGGGGCACTGTGATTAGTTTGGGGATTGATACAGGGCTATGGGGAGAGAGCGGGGCAGTGGGATTAGTTGGGGATTGATACAGGGCTATGGGGAGAGAGCGGGGCAGTGGGATTACTTTGGGGATTGATACAGGGCTATGGGGTGAGAGCGGGGCAGTGGGATTAGTTTGGGGATTGATACAGGGCTATGGGGAGAGAGCGGGGCAGTGGGATTAGTTTGGGGATTGATACAGGGCTATGGGGAGAGAACGGGGCAGTGGGATTAGTTTGGGGATTGATACAGGGCTATGGTGAGAGAGCGGGGCAGTGGGATTAGTTTGGGGATTGATACAGGGCTATGGGGAGAGAGCGGGGCAGTGGGATTAGTTTGGGGATTGATACAGGGCTATGCGGAGAGAGCGGGGCAGTGGGATTAGTTTGGGGATTGATACAGGGCTACGGGGAGAGAGCAGGGCAGTGGGATTAGTTTGGGGATTGATACAGGGCTATGGGGAGAGAGCGGGGCAGTGGGATTAGTTTGGGGATTGATACAGTGCTATGGGGAGAGAGTGGGGCAGTGGGATTAGTTTGGGGATTGATACAGGGCTATGGGGAGAGAGCAGGGCAGTGGGATTAGTTTGGGGATTGATACAGGGCTATGGGGAGAGAGCGGAGCAGTGGGATTAGTTTGGGGATTGATACAGGGCTATGGGGAGAGAGCAGGGCAGTGGGATTAGTTTGGGGATTGATACAGGGCTATGGGGAGAGAGCGGAGCAGTGGGATTAGTTTGGGGATTGATACAGGGCAATGGGGAGTAGTTTGGGGATTGATACAGGGCAATGGGGAGAGAACGGGGCAGTGGGATTAGTTGGGGATTGATACAGGGCTATGGGGACAGAGCGGGGCAGTGGGATTAGTTTGGGGATTGATACAGGGCTATGGGGAGAGAGCGGGGAAGTGGGATTAGTTTGGGGATTGATACAGGGCTATGGGGAGAGAGCGGGGCAGTGGGATTAGTTTGGGATTGATACAGCGCTATGGGGAGAGAGCGGGGCCGTGGGATTAGTTTGAGGATTGATACAGGGCTATGGGGAGAGAGCGGGGCAGTGGGATTAATTTAGGAATTGATACAGGGCTGTGGGGAGAGAGCGGGGCACTGTGATTAGTTTGGGGATTGATACAGGGCTGTGGGGAGAGAGCGGGTCAGTGGGATTATTTTGGGAATTGATACAGGGCTGTGGGGAGAGAGCGGGGCACTGTGATTAGTTTGGGGATTGATACAGGGCTGTGGGGAGAGAGCGGGGCAGTGGGATTAGTTTGGGGATTGATACAGGGCTGTGGGGAGACAGCGGGGCACTGTGATTAGTTTGGGGATTGATACAGGGCTATGGGGAGAGAGCGGGGCAGTGGGATTAGTTGGGGATTGATACAGGGCTATGGGGAGAGAGCGGGGCAGTGGGATTAGTTTGGGGATTGATACAGGGCTATGGGGTGAGAGCGGGGCAGTGGGATTAGTTTGGGGATTGATACAGGGCTATGGGGAGAGAGCGGGGCAGTGGGATTAGTTTGGGGATTGATACAGGGCTATGGGGAGAGAACGGGGCAGTGGGATTAGTTTGGGGATTGATACAGGGCTATGGTGAGAGAGCGGGGCAGTGGGATTAGTTTGGGGATTGATACAGGGCTATGGGGAGAGAGCGGGGCAGTGGGATTAGTTTGGGGATTGATACAGGGCTATGCGGAGAGAGCGGGGCAGTGGGATTAGTTTGGGGATTGATACAGGGCTACGGGGAGAGAGCACGGCAGTGGGATTAGTTTGGGGATTGATACAGGGCTATGGGGAGAGAGCGGGGCAGTGGGATTAGTTTGGGGATTGATACAGTGCTATGGGGAGAGAGTGGGGCAGTGGGATTAGTTTGGGGATTGATACAGGGCTATGGGGAGAGAGCAGGGCATTGGGATTAGTTTGGGGATTGATACAGGGCTATGGGGAGAGAGCGGGGCAGTGGGATTAGTTTGGGGATTGATACAGGGCTATGGGGAGAGAGCGGGGCAGTGGGATTAGTTTGGGGATTGATACAGGGATATGGGGAGAGAGCGGGGCAGTGGGATTAGTTGGGGATTGATACTGGGCTACGGGGAGAGAGCGGGGCAGTGGGATTAGTTTGGGGATTGATACAGGGATATGGGGAGAGAGCGGGGCAGTGGGATTAGTTTGGGGATTGATACAGGGCTATGGGGAGAGAGCGGGGCAGTGGGATTAGTTTGGGGATTGATACTGGGCTATGGGGAGAGAACGGGGCAGTGGGATTAGTTTGGGGATTGATACAGGGCTATGGGGAGAGAGCGGGGCAGTGGGATTAGTTTGGGGATTGATACCGGGCTATGGGGAGAGAGCGGGGCAGTGGGATTAGTTTGGGGATTGATACAGGGCTATGGGGAGAGAGTGGTGCAGTGGGATTAGTTTGGGGATTGATACAGGGCTATGGGGAGAGAGCGGGGCAGTGGGATTAGTTTGGGGATTGATACAGGGCTATGGGGAGAGAGCGGGGCAGTGGGATTAGTTTGATGATTGGTACAAATCTATCTGGAGAGAGTGGGGCAGTGGGATTAGTTGGGGATTGATACAGGGCTATGGGGAGAGATCGGGGCAGTGGGATTAGTTTGGGGATTGATACAGGGCTATGGGGAGAGAACGGGGCAGTGGGATTAGTTTGGGGATTGATACAGGGCTATGGTGAGAGAGCGGGGCAGTGGGATTAGTTTGGGGATTGATACAGGGCTATGGGGAGAGAGCAGGGCAGTGGGATTAGTTTGGGGATTGATACAGGGCTATGGTGAGAGAGCGGGGCAGTGGGATTAGTTTGGGGATTGATACAGGGCTATGGGGAGAGAGCAGGGCAGTGGGATTAGTTTGGGGATTGATACAGGGCTATGGTGAGAGAGCGGGACAGTGGGATTAGTTTGGGGATTGATACAGGGCTATGCGGAGAGAGCGGGACAGTGGGATTAGTTTGGGGATTGATACAGGGCTATGGGGAGAGAGCAGGGCAGTGGGATTAGTTGGGGATTGATACAGGGCTATGGGGAGAGAGCGGGGAAGTGGGATTAGTTTGGGGATTGATACAGGGCTATGGGGAGAGAGCGGGGCAGTGGGATTAGTTTGGGGATTGATACAGGGCTATGGTGAGAGAGCGGGGCAGTGGGATTAGTTTGGGGATTGATACAGGGCTATGCAGAGAGAGCGGGGCAGTGGGATTAGTTTGGGGATTGATACAGGGCTATGGGGAGAGAGCAGGGCAGTGGGATTAGTTTGGGGATTGATACAGGGCTATGGGGAGAGAGCGGGGCAGTGGGATTAGTTTGGGGATTGATACAGTGCTATGGGGAGAGAGTGGGGCAGTGGGATTAGTTTGGGGATTGATACAGGGCTATGGGGAGAGAGCAGGGCATTGGGATTAGTTTGGGGATTGATACAGGGCTATGGGGAGAGAGCGGGGCAGTGGGATTAGTTTGGGGATTGATACAGGGCTATGGGGAGAGAGCGGGTCAGTGGGATTAGTTTGGGGATTGATACAGGGATATGGGGAGAGAGCGGGGCAGTGGGATTAGTTGGGGATTGATACTGGGCTATGGGGAGAGAGCGGGGCAGTGGGATTAGTTTGGGGATTGATACAGGGATATGGGGAGAGAGCGGTGCAGTGGGATTAGATTGGGGATTGATACAGGGCTATGGGGAGAGATCGGGGGCAGTGGGATTAGTTTGGGGATTGATACAGGGCTATGGGGAGAGAGCGGGGCCGTGGGATTAGTTTGGGGATTGATACAGGGCTATGGGGAGAGAGCGGGGCAGTGGGATTAGTTTGATGATTGGTACAAAGCTATCTGGAGAGAGTGGGGCAGTGGGATTAGTTGGGGATTGATACAGGGCTATGGGGAGAGATCGGGGCAGTGGGATTAGTTTGGGGATTGATACAGGCTATGGGGAGAGAACGGGGCAGTGGGATTAGTTTGGGGATTGATACAGGGCTATGGTGAGAGAGCGGGGCAGTGGGATTAGTTTGGGGATTGATACAGGGCTATGGGGAGAGAGCAGGGCAGTGGGATTAGTTTGGGGATTGATACAGGGCTATGGTGAGAGAGCGGGCAGTGGATTAGTTTGGGGATTGATACAGGGCTATGCGGAGAGAGCGGGGCAGTGGGATTAGTTTGGGGATTGATACAGGGCTATGGGGAGAGAGCAGGGCAGTGGGATTAGTTTGGGGATTGATACAGGGCTATGGGGAGAGAGCGGGGCAGTGGGATTAGTTTGGGGATTGATACAGGGCTATGGGGAGAGAGTGGGGCAGTGGGATTAGTTTGGGATTGATACAGGGGCTATGGGGAGAGAGCAGGGCATTGGGATTAGTTTCGGGATTGATACAGGGCTATGGGGAGAGAGCGGGGAAGTGGGATTAGTTTGGGGATTGATACAGGGCTATGGGGAGAGAGCGGGGCAGTGGGATTAGTTTGGGGATTGATACAGGGCTATGGTGAGAGAGCGGGGCAGTGGGATTAGTTGGGGGATTGATACAGGGCTATGCGGAGAGAGCGGGGCAGTGGGATTAGTTTGGGGATTGATACAGGGCTATGGGGAGAGAGCAGGGCAGTGGGATTAGTTTGGGGATTGATACAGGGCTATGGGGAGAGAGCGGGGCAGTGGGATTAGTTTGGGGATTGATACAGGGCTATGGGGAGAGAGTGGGGCAGTGGGATTAGTTTGGGGATTGATACAGGGCTATGGGGAGAGAGCAGGGCATTGGGATTAGTTTGGGGATTGATACAGGGCTATGGGGAGAGAGCGGGGCAGTGGGATTAGTTTGGGGATTGATACAGGGCTATGGGGAGAGAGCGGGGCAGTGGGATTAGTTTGGGGATTGATACAGGGCTATGGGGAGAGAGCAGGGCAGTGGGATTAGTTTGGGGATTGATACAGGGCTATGGGGAGAGAGCGGAGCAGTGGGATTAGTTTGGGGATTGATACAGGGCAATGGGGAGAGAACGGGGCAGTGGGATTAGTTGGGGATTGATACAGGGCTATGGGGACAGAGCGGGGCAGTGGGATTAGTTTGGGGATTGATACAGGGCTATGGGGAGAGAGTGGGGAAGTGGGATTAGTTTGGGGATTGATACAGGGCTATGGGGAGAGAGCGGGGCAGTGGGATTAGTTTGGGATTGATACAGGGCTATGGGGAGAGAGCGGGGCAGTGGGATTAGTTTGAGGATTGATACAGGGCTATGGGGAGAGAGCGGGGCAGTGGGATTAGTTTGGGGATTGATACAGGGCTATGGTGAGAGAGCGCGGCAGTGGGATTAGTTTGGGGATTGATACAGGGCTATGCGGAGAGAGCGGGGCAGTGGGATTAGTTTGGGGATTGATACAGGGCTATGGGGAGAGAGCAGGGCAGTGGGATTAGTTTGGGGATTGATACAGGGCTATGGGGAGAGAGCGGGGCAGTGGGATTAGTTTGGGGATTGATACAGGGCTATGGGGAGAGAGTGGGGCAGTGGGATTAGTTTGGGGATTGATACAGGGCTATGGGGAGAGAGCAGGGCATTGGGATTAGTTTGGGGATTGATACAGGGCTATGGGGAGAGAGCGGGGCAGTGGGATTAGTTTGGGGATTGATACAGGGCTATGGGGAGAGAGCGGGGCAGTGGGATTAGTTTGGGGATTGATACAGGGCTATGGGGAGAGAGCAGGGCAGTGGGATTAGTTTGGGGATTGATACAGGGCTATGGGGAGAGAGCGGAGCAGTGGGATTAGTTTGGGGATTGATACAGGGCAATGGGGAGAGAACGGGGCAGTGGGATTAGTTGGGGATTGATACAGGGCTATGGGGACAGAGCGGGGCAGTGGGATTAGTTTGGGGATTGATACAGGGCTATGGGGAGAGAGCGGGGAAGTGGGATTAGTTTGGGGATTGATACAGGGCTATGGGGAGAGAGCGGGGCAGTGGGATTAGTTTGGGGATTGATACAGGGCTATGGGGAGAGATCGGGGCAGTGGGATTAGTTTGGGGATTGATACAGGGCTATGGGGAGAGAGCGGGGCAGTGGGATTAGTTTGGGGATTGATACAGGGCTATGGGGAGAGAGCGGGGCAGTGGGATTAGTTTGATGATTGGTACAAAGCTATCTGGAGAGAGTGGGGCAGTGGGATTAGTTGGGGATTGATACAGGGCTATGGGGAGAGATCGGGGCAGTGGGATTAGTTTGGGGATTGATACAGGGCTATGGGGAGAGAGCGGGACAGTGGGATTAGTTTGGGGATTGATACAGGGCTATGGGGAGAGAGCGGGGCAGTTAGATTAGTTTGGGGATTGATACAGGGCTATGGGGAGACCCCGGGGCAGCGGGATTAGTTGGGGATTGATACAGGGTTATGGGGAGAGAGCGGGGCCGTGGGATTAGTTTGGGGATTGATACAGGGCTATGGGGAGAGAGCGGGGCCGTGGGATTAGTTTGGGGATTGATACAGGGCTATGGGGAGAGAGCGGGGCAGTGAGATTAGTTTGGGGATTGATACAGGGCTATGGGGAGAGCGCGGGGCAGTGGGATTAGTTTGGGGATTGATACAGTGCTATGGGGAGAGGGTGGGGCAGTGGGATTAGTTTGGGGATTGATACAGGGCTATGGGGAGAGAACGGGGCAGTGGGATTAGTTGGGGATTGATACAGGGCTATGGGGAGAGAGCAGGGCAGTGGGATTAGTTTGGGGATTGATACAGGGCAATGGGGAGAGAATGGGGCAGTGGGATTAGTTGGGGATTGATACAGGGCTATGGGGACAGAGCGGGGCAGTGGGATTAGTTGGGGATTGATACAGGGCAATGGGGAGAGAGTGGGGCACTGGGATTAGTTTGGGGATTGATACAGGGCAATGGGGAGAGAACGGGGCAGTGGGATTAGTTGGGGATTGATACAGGGCTATGGGGACAGAGCGGGGCAGTGGGATTAGTTTGGGGATTGATACAGGGCTATGGGGAGAGAGCGGGGAAGTGGGATTAGTTTGGGGATTGATACAGGGCTATGGGGAGAGAGCGGGGCAGTGGGATTAGTTTGGGATTGATACAGGGCTATGGGGAGAGAGCGGGGCAGTGGGATTAGTTTGAGGATTGATACAGGGCTATGGGGAGAGAGCGGGGCAGTGGGATTAGTTTCGGAATTGATACAGGGCTGTGGGGAGAGAGCGGGGCACTGTGATTAGTTTGGGGATTGATACAGGGCTATGGGGAGAGAGCGGGTCAGTGGGATTAGTTTGGGGATTGATACAGGGCTGTGGGGAGAGAGCGGGGCACTGTGATTAGTTTGGGGATTGATACAGGGCTGTGGGGAGAGAGCGGGGCAGTGGGATTAGTTTGGGGATTGATACAGGGCTGTGGGGAGACAGCGGGGCACTGTGATTAGTTTGGGGATTGATACAGGGCTATGGGGAGAGAGCGGGGCAGTGGGATTAGTTGGGGATTGATACAGGGCTATGGGGAGAGAGCGGGGCAGTGGGATTAGTTTGGGGATTGATACAGGGCTATGGGGTGAGAGCGGAGCAGTGGGATTAGTTTGGGGATTGATACAGGGCTATGGGGAGAGAGCGGAGCAGTGGGATTAGTTTGGGGATTGATACAGGGCTATGGGGAGAGAGCAGGGCAGTGGGATTAGTTTGGGGATTGATACAGGGCTATGGGGAGAGAGCGGAGCAGTGGGATTAGTTTGGGGATTGATACAGGGCAATGGGGAGAGAACGGGGCAGTGGGATTAGTTGGGGATTGATACAGGGCTATGGGAACAGAGCGGGGCAGTGGGATTAGTTTGGGGATTGATACAGGGCTATGGGGAGAGAGCGGGGAAGTGGGATTAGTTTGGGGATTGATACAGGGCTATGGGGAGAGAGCGGGGCAGTGGGATTAGTTTGGGATTGATACAGGGCTATGGGGAGAGAGCGGGGCAGTGGGATTAGTTTGAGGATTGATACAGGGCTATGGGGAGAGAGCGGGGCAGTGGGATTAGTTTAGGAATTGATACAGGGCTGTGGGGAGAGAGCGGGGCACTGTGATTAGTTTGGGGATTGATACAGGGCTATGGGGAGAGAGCGGGTCAGTGGGATTAGTTTGGGGATTGATACAGGGCTGTGGGGAGAGAGCGGGGCACTGTGATTAGTTTGGGGATTGATACAGGGCTGTGGGGAGAGAGCGGGGCAGTGGGATTAGTTTGGGGATTGATACAGGGCTGTGGGGAGACAGCGGGGCACTGTGATTAGTTTGGGGATTGATACAGGGCTATGGGGAGAGAGCGGGGCAGTGGGATTAGTTGTGGATTGATACAGGGCTATGGGGAGAGAGCGGGGCAGTGGGATTAGTTTGGGGATTGATACAGGGCTATGGGGTGAGAGCGGGGCAGTGGGATTAGTTTGGGGATTGATACAGGGCTATGGGGAGAGAGCGGGGCAGTGGGATTAGTTTGGGGATTGATACAGGGCTATGGGGAGAGAACGGGGCAGTGGGATTAGTTTGGGGATTGATACAGGGCTATGGTGAGAGAGCGGGGCAGTGGGATTAGTTTGGGGATTGATACAGGGCTATGGGGAGAGAGCGGGGCAGTGGGATTAGTTTGGGGATTGATACAGGGCTATGCGGAGAGAGCGGGGCAGTGGGATTAGTTTGGGGATTGATACAGGGCTACGGGGAGAGAGCAGGGCAGTGGGATTAGTTTGGGGATTGATAGAGGGCTATGGGGAGAGAGCGGGGCAGTGGGATTAGTTTGGGGATTGATACAGTGCTATGGGGAGAGAGTGGGGCAGTGGGATTAGTTTGGGGATTGATACAGGGCTATGGGGAGAGAGCAGGGCATTGGGATTAGTTTGGGGATTGATACAGGGCTATGGGGAGAGAGCGGGGCAGTGGGATTAGTTTGGGGATTGATACAGGGCTATGGGGAGAGAGCGGGGCAGTGGGATTAGTTTGGGGATTGATACAGGGATATGGGGAGAGAGCGGGGCAGTGGGATTAGTTGGGGATTGATACTGGGCTATGGGGAGAGAGCGGGGCAGTGGGATTAGTTTGGGGATTGATACAGGGATATGGGGAGAGAGCGGGGCAGTGGGATTAGTTTGGGGATTGATACAGGGCTATGGGGAGAGAGCGGGGCAGTGGGATTAGTTTGGGGATTGATACTGGGCTATGGGGAGAGAGCGGGGCAGTGGGATTAGTTTGGGGATTGATACAGGGCTATGGGGAGAGAGCGGGGCAGTGGGATTAGTTTGGGGATTGATACAGGGCTATGGGGAGAGAGCGGGGCAGTGGGATTAGTTTGGGGATTGATACAGGGCTATGGGGAGAGAGTGGTGCAGTGGGATTAGTTTGGGGATTGATACAGGGCTATGGGGAGAGATCGGGGCAGTGGGATTAGTTTGGGGATTGATACAGGGCTATGGGGAGAGAGCGGGGCAGTGGGATTAGTTTGATGATTGGTACAAAGCTATCTGGAGAGAGTGGGGAAGTGGGATTAGTTGGGGATTGATACAGGGCTATGGGGAGAGATCGGGGCAGTGGGATTAGTTTGGGGATTGATACAGGGCTATGGGGAGAGAACGGGGCAGTGGGATTAGTTTGGGGATTGATACAGGGCTATGGTGAGAGAGCGGGGCAGTGGGATTAGTTTGGGGATTGATACAGGGCTATGGGGAGAGAGCAGGGCAGTGGGATTAGTTTGGGGATTGATACAGGGCTATGGTGAGAGAGCGGGGCAGTGGGATTAGTTTGGGGATTGATACAGGGCTATGCGGAGAGAGCGGGGCAGTGGGATTAGTTTGGGGATTGATACAGGGCTATGGGGAGAGAGCAGGGCAGTGGGATTAGTTTGGGGATTGATACAGGGCTATGGGGAGAGAGCGGGGCAGTGGGATTAGTTTGGGGATTGATACAGGGCTATGGGGAGAGAGTGGGGCTGTGGGATTAGTTTGGGGATTGATACAGGGCTATGGGGAGAGAGCAGGGCATTGGGATTAGTTTGGGGATTGATACAGGGCTATGGGGAGAGAGCGGGGCAGTGGGATTAGTTTGGGGATTGATACAGGGCTGTGGGGAGAGAGCGGGGCAGTGGGATTAGTTTGGGGATTGATACAGGGCTATGGGGAGAGAGCGGGGCAGTGGGATTAGTTTGGGGATTGATACAGGGCTATGGGGAGAGAGCAGGGCAGTGGGATTAGTTTGGGGATTGATACAGGGCTATGGGGAGAGAGCGGGGCAGTGGGATTAGTTTGGGGATTGATACAGGGCTATGGGGAGAGAGCGGAGCAGTGGGATTAGTTTGGGGATTGATACAGGGCTATGGGGAGAGAGCGGGGCAGTGGGATTAGTTTGGGGATTGATACAGGGCTATGGGGAGAGAGCAGGGCAGTGGGATTAGTTTGGGGATTGATACAGGGCTATGGGGAGAGAGCGGGGCAGTGGGATTAGTTTGGGGATTGATACAGGGCTATGGGGAGAGAGCGGAGCAGTGGGATTAGTTTGGGGATTGATACAGGGCTATGGGGAGAGAGCGGGGCAGTGGGATTAGTTTGGGGATTGATACAGGGCTATGGGGAGAGAGCAGGGCAGTGGGATTAGTTTGGGGATTGATACAGGGCTATGGGGAGAGAGCGGGGCAGTGGGATTAGTTTGGGGATTGATACAGGGCTATGGGGAGAGAGCGGAGCAGTGGGATTAGTTTGGGGATTGATACAGGGCTATGGGGAGAGAGCGGGGCAGTGGGATTAGTTTGGGGATTGATACAGGGCTATGGGGAGAGAGCAGGGCAGTGGGATTAGTTGGGGATTGATACAGGGCTATGGGGAGAGAGCGGGGAAGTGGGATTAGTTTGGGGATTGATACAGGGCTATGGGGAGAGAGCGGGGCAGTGGGATTAGTTTGGGGATTGATACAGGGCTATGGTGAGAGAGCGGGGCAGTGGGATTAGTTTGGGGATTGATACAGGGCTATGCGGAGAGAGCGGGGCAGTGGGATTAGTTTGGGGATTGATACAGGGCTATGGGGAGAGAGCAGGGCAGTGGGATTAGTTTGGGGATTGATACAGGGCTATGGGGAGAGAGCGGGGCAGTGGGATTAGTTTGTGGATTGATACAGTGCTATGGGGAGAGAGTGGGGCAGTGGGATTAGTTTGGGGATTGATACAGGGCTATGGGGAGAGAGCAGGGCATTGGGATTAGTTTGGGGATTGATACAGGGCTATGGGGAGAGAGCGGGGCAGTGGGATTAGTTTGGGGATTGATACAGGGCTATGGGGAGAGAGTGGGGCAGTGGGATTAGTTTGGGGATTGATACAGGGATATGGGGAGAGAGCGGGGCAGTGGGATTAGTTGGGGATTGATACTGGGCTATGGGGAGAGAGCGGGGCAGTGGGATTAGTTTGGGGATTGATGCAGGGATATGGGGAGAGAGCGGGGCAGTGGGATTAGTTTGGGGATTGATACAAGGCTATGGGGAGAGAGCGGGGCAGTGGGATTAGTTTGGGGATTGATACTGGGCTATGGGGAGAGAGCGGGGCAGTGGGATTAGTTTGGGGATTGATACAGGGCTATGGGGAGAGAGCGGGGCAGTGGGATTAGTTTGGGGATTGATACAGGGCTATGGGGAGAGAGCGGGGCAGTGGGATTAGTTTGGGGATTGATACAGGGCTATGCGGAGAGAGCGGGGCATTGGGATTAGTTTGGGGATTGATACAGGGCTATGGGGAGAGAGCAGGGCTGTGGGATTAGTTTGGGGATTGATACAGGGCTATGGGGAGAGAGCGGGGCAGTGGGATTAGTTTGGGGATTGATACAGGGCTATGGGGAGAGAGTGGGGCAGTGGGATTAGTTTGGGGATTGATACAGGGCTATGGGGAGAGAGCAGGGCATTGGGATTCGTTTGGGGATTGATACAGGGCTATGGGGAGAGAGCGGGGCAGTGGGATTAGTTTGGGGATTGATACAGGGCTATGGGGAGAGAGCGGGGCAGTGGGATTAGTTTGGGGATTGATACAGGGCTATGGGGAGAGAGCAGTGCAGTGGGATTAGTTTGGGGATTGATACAGGGCTATGGGGAGAGAGCGGAGCAGTGGGATTAGTTTGGGGATTGATACAGGGCTATGGGGAGAGAGCGGGGCAGTGGGATTAGTTTGGGGATTGATACAGGGCTATGGGGAGAGAGCAGGGCAGTGGGATTAGTTGGGGATTGATACAGGGCTATGGGGAGAGAGCGGGGAAGTGGGATCAGTTTGGGGATTGATACAGGGCTATGGGGAGAGAGCGGGGCAGTGGGATTAGTTTGGGGATTGATACAGGGCTATGGTGAGAGAGCGGGGCAGTGGGATTAGTTTGGGGATTGATACAGGGCTATGCGGAGAGAGCGGGGCAGTGGGATTAGTTTGGGGATTGATACAGGGCTATGGGGAGAGAGCAGGGCAGTGGGATTAGTTTGGGGATTGATACAGGGCTATGGGGAGAGAGCGGGGCAGTGGGATTAGTTTGGGGATTGATACAGGGCTATGGGGAGAGAGCGGGGCAGTGGGATTAGTTTGGGGATTGATACAGGGCTATGGGGAGAGAGCAGGGCAGTGGGATTAGTTTGGGGATTGATACAGGGCTATGGGGAGAGAGCGGAGCAGTGGGATTAGTTTGGGGATTGATACAGGGCAATGGGGAGAGAACGGGGCAGTGGGATTAGTTGGGGATTGATACAGGGCTATGGGGACAGAGCGGGGCAGTGGGATTAGTTTGGGGATTGATACAGGGCTATGGGGAGAGAGCGGGGAAGTGGGATTAGTTTGGGGATTGATACAGGGCTATGGGGAGAGAGCGGGGCAGTGGGATTAGTTTGGGATTGATACAGGGCTATGGGGAGAGAGCGGGGCAGTGGGATTAGTTTGAGGATTGATACAGGGCTATGGGGAGAGAGCGGGGCAGTGGGATTAGTTTGGGGATTGATACAGGGCTATGGTGAGAGAGCGGGGCAGTGGGATTAGTATGGGGATTGATACAGGGCTATGCGGAGAGAGCGGGGCAGTGGGATTAGTTTGGGGATTGATACAGGGCTATGGGGAGAGAGCAGGGCAGTGGGATTAGTTTGGGGATTGATACAGGGCTATGGGGAGAGAGCGGGGCAGTGGGATTAGTTTGGGGATTGATACAGGGCTATGGGGACAGAGCGGGGCAGTGGGATTAGTTTGGGGATTGATACAGGGCTATGGGGAGAGAGCGGGGAAGTGGGATTAGTTTGGGGATTGATACAGGGCTATGGGGAGAGAGCGGGGCAGTGGGATTAGTTTGGGATTGATACAGGGCTATGGGGAGAGAGCGGGGCAGTGGGATTAGTTTGAGGATTGATACAGGGCTATGGGGAGAGAGCGGGGCAGTGGGATTAGTTTAGGAATTGATACAGGGCTGTGGGGAGAGAGCGGGGCACTGTGATTAGTTTGGGGATTGATACAGTGCTATGGGGAGAGAGCGGGTCAGTGGGATTAGTTTGGGGATTGATACAGGGCTGTGGGGAGAGAGCGGGGCTCTGTGATTAGTTTGGGGATTGATACAGGGCTGTGGGGAGAGAGCGGGGCAGTGGGATTAGTTTGGGGATTGATACAGGGCTGTGGGGAGACAGCGGGGCACTGTGATTAGTTTGGGGATTGATACAGGGCTATGGGGAGAGAGCGGGGCAGTGGGATTAGTTGGGGATTGATACAGGGCTATGGGGTGAGAGCGGGGCAGTGGGATTAGTTTGGGGATTGATACAGGGCTATGGGGAGAGAGCGGGGCAGTGGGATTAGTTTGGTGATTGATACAGGGCTATGGGGAGAGAACGGGGCAGTGGGATTAGTTTGGGGATTGATACAGGGCTATGGTGAGAGAGCGGGGCAGTGGGATTAGTTTGGGGATTGATACAGGGCTATGGGGAGAGAGCGGGGCAGTGGGATTAGTTTGGGGATTGATACAGGGCTATGCGGAGAGAGCGGGGCAGTGGGATTAGTTTGGGGATTGATACAGGGCTACGGGGAGAGAGCAGGGCAGTGGGATTAGTTTGGGGATTGATACAGGGCTATGGGGAGAGAGCGGGGCAGTGGAATTGTTTGGGGATTGATACAGTGCTATGGGGAGAGAGTGGGGCAGTGGGATTAGTTTGGGGATTGATACAGGGCTATGGGGAGAGAGCAGGGCATTGGGATTAGTTTGGGGATTGATACAGGGCTATGGGGAGAGAGCGGGGCAGTGGGATTAGTTTGGGGATTGATACAGGGCTATGGGGAGAGAGCGGGGCAGTGGGATTAGTTTGGGGATTGATACAGGGATATGGGGAGAGAGCGGGGCAGTGGGATTAGTTGGGGATTGATACTGGGCTATGGGGAGAGAGCGGGGCAGTGGGATTAGTTTGGGGATTGATACAGGGATATGGGGAGAGAGCGGGGCAGTGGGATTAGTTTGGGGATTGATACAGGGCTATGGGGAGAGAGCGGGGCAGTGGGATTAGTTTGGGGATTGATACTGGGCTATGGGGAGAGAGCGGGGCAGTGGGATTAGTTTGGGGATTGATACAGGGCTATGGGGAGAGAGCGGGGCAGTGGGATTAGTTTGGGGATTGATACAGGGCTATGGGGAGAGAGCGGGGCAGTGGGATTAGTTTGGGGATTGATACAGGGCTATGGGGAGAGAGCGGGGCAGTGGGATTAGTTTGGGGATTGATACAGGGCTATGGGGAGAGAGCGGGGCAGTGGGAGTAGTTTGGGGATTGATACAGGACTATGGGGAGAGAGCGGGGCAGTGGGATTAGTTTGGGGATTGATACAGGGCTATGGGGAGAGAGTGGTGCAGTGGGATTAGTTTGGGGATTGATACAGGGCTATGGGGAGAGATCGGGGCAGTGGGATTAGTTTGGGGATTGATACAGGGCTATGGGGAGAGAGCGGGGCAGTGGGATTAGTTTGGGGATTGATACAGGGCTATGGGGAGAGAGCGGGGCAGTGAGATTAGTTTGGGGATTGATACAGGGCTATGGGGAGAGCGCGGGGCAGCGGGATTAGTTGGGGATTGATACAGGGCTATGGGGAGAGAGCGGGGCAGTGGGATTAGTTTGGGGATTGATACAGGGCTATGGGGAGAGAGCGGGGCCGTGGGATTAGTTTGGGGATTGATACAGGGCTATGGGGAGAGAGCGGGGCCGTGGGATTAGTTTGGGGATTGATACAGGGCTATGGGGAGAGAGCGGGGCAGTGAGATTAGTTTGGGGATTGATACAGGGCTATGGGAAGAGCGCGGGGCAGTGGGATTAGTTTGGGGATTGATACAGGGCTATGGGGAGAGGGTGGGGCAGTGGGATTAGTTTGGGGATTGATACAGGGCTATGGGGAGAGAGCAGGGCAGTGGGATTAGTTTGGGGATTGATACAGGGCAATGGGGAGAGAATGGGGCAGTGGGATTAGTTGGGGATTGATACAGGGCTATGGGGACAGAGCGGGGCAGTGGGATTAGTTGGGGATTGATACAGGGCAATGGGGAGAGAGTGGGGCAGTGGGATTAGTTTGGGGATTGATACAGGGCAATGGGGAGAGAACGGGGCAGTGGGATTAGTTGGGGATTGATACAGGGCTATGGGGACAGAGCGGGGCAGTGGGATTAGTTTGGGGATTGATACAGGGCTATGGGGAGAGAGCGGGGAAGTGGGATTAGTTTGGGGATTGATACAGGGCTATGGGGAGAGAGCGGGGCAGTGGGATTAGTTTGGGATTGATACAGGGCTATGGGGAGAGAGCGGGGCAGTGGGATTAGTTTGAGGATTGATACAGGGCTATGGGGAGAGAGCGGGGCAGTGGGATTAGTTTAGGAATTGATACAGGGCTGTGGGGAGAGAGCGGGGCACTGTGATTAGTTTGGGGATTGATACAGGGCTATGGGGAGAGAGCGGGTCAGTGGGATTAGTTTGGGGATTGATACAGGGCTGTGGGGAGAGAGCGGGGCACTGTGATTAGTTTGGGGATTGATACAGGGCTATGGGGAGAGAGCGGGACAGTGGGATTAGTTTGGGGATTGATACAGGGCTGTGGAGAGAGAGCGGGGCAGTGGGATTAGTTTGGGGATTGATACAGGGCTGTGGGGAGAGAGCGGGGCACTGTGATTAGTTTGGGGATTGATACAGGGCTATGGGGAGAGAGCGGGGCAGTGGGATTAGTTGGGGATTGATACAGGGCTATGGGGAGAGAGCGGGGCAGTGGGATTAGTTTGGAGATTGATACAGGGCTATGGGGTGAGAGCGGGGCAGTGGGATTAGTTTGGGGATTGATACAGGGCTATGGGGAGAGAGCGGGGCAGTGGGATTAGTTTGGGGATTGATACAGGGCTATGGGGAGAGAACGGGGCAGTGGGATTAGTTTGGGGATTGATACAGGGCTATGGTGAGAGAGCGGGGCAGTGGGATTAGTTTGGGGATTGATACAGGGCTATGGGGAGAGAGCAGGGCAGTGGGATTAGTTTGGGGATTGATACAGGGCTATGGTGAGAGAGCGGGGCAGTGGGATTAGTTTGGGGATTGATACAGGGCTATGCGGAGAGAGCGGGGCAGTGGGATTAGTTTGGGGATTGATACAGGGCTATGGGGAGAGAGCAGGGCAGTGGGATTAGTTTGGGGATTGATACAGGGCTGTGGGGAGAGAGCGGGGCAGTGGGATTAGTTTGGGGATTGATACAGGGCTATGGGGAGAGAGTGGGGCAGTGGGATTTGTTTGGGGATTGATACAGGGCTATGGGGAGAGAGCAGGGCATTGGGATTAGTTTGGGGATTGATACAGGGCTATGGGGAGAGAGCGGGGCAGTGGGATTAGTTTGGGGATTGATACAGGGCTATGGGGAGAGAGCAGGGCAGTGGGATTAGTTTGGGGATTGATACAGGGCTATGGGGAGAGAGCGGAGCAGTGGGATTAGTTTGGGGATTGATACAGGGCTATGGGGAGAGAGCAGGGCAGTGGGATTAGTTGGGGATTGATACAGGGCTATGGGGAGAGAGCAGGGCAGTGGGATTAGTTTGGGGATTAATAAAGGGCTATGGGGTGAGAGCGGGGAAGTGGGATTAATTTGAGATTGATACAGGGCTATGGGGTGAGAGCATGGCAGTGGGATTAATTTGGGATTGATACAGGGCTATGGGGAGTGAGCAGTGCATTGGGATTAGTTTGGGGATTGATACAGGGCTATGGGGAGAGAGTGGGGCAGTGGGATTAGTTTGGGGATTGATACAGGGCTATGGGGAGAGAGTGGGGCAGTGGGATTAGTTTGGGGATTGATACAGGGCTATGGGGAGAGAGTGGGGCAGTGGGATTCATTTGGAATTGATACAGGGCTATGGGGAGAGAGCAGGGCAGTGTGATTAGTTTGGGATTGATACAGGATTCTGGGGACAGAGCGGTGCAGTGGGATTAGTTTGGGGATTGATACAGGGCTATGGGGAGAGAGTGGGGCAGTGGGATTAGTTTGGGAATTGATACAGGGCTACGGGGAGAGAGCGGGGCAATGGGATTAGTTTGGGGATTGATACAGGGCTATGGGGAGAGAGTGGGGCAGTGGGATTAGTTTGCGGATTTATACAGGGCTATGGGGAGAGAGCGGGGCATTGGGATTGGTGTGGGGATTGATACAGGGCTATGGGGAGAGAGCAGGGAATTGGAATTAGTTTGGGGATTGATACATGGCTATGGGGAGAGAGCGGGGCAGTGGTAATAGTTTGGGGACTGATACAGGGCTATGGGGAGAGAGCGGGGCAGTGGGATTGGTTTGGCGATTGATACAGGGCTATGGGGAGAGAGTGGGGCAGTGGGATAAATTTGGGGGTTGATACAGGGCTACGGGGAAGGAGCGGTGCAGTGGGATTAGTTTGGTGATTGATACAGGGCTATGGGGAGAGCGCGGGGCAGTGGGATTAGTTTGGGAATCGATACAGTGCAAGGAGCGCACGTCAACCCAAGCACCCCACCCACCCGCCCCTTCAACCACCATCTGCCCCACCTGTGACAGAGACTGTAGGTCTCGCATTGGACTCATCAGTCACCTGAGAACTCATTTTTAATGTGGAAGCAAGTCATCCTCGGTTCCGAGGGACTGCCTCAGAAGAAGGGGTTAATTTGGGATTGATACAGGGCTATGGGGAGTGAGCGGGGCAGTGGGATGAGTTTGGGATTTATACATGGTTATGGGGAGCGCGCAGGGCAGTGGGATTAGTTTGGGAATTGATACAGTGCAATGGGGAGAATGTGGGGCAGTGGGATTAGTTTGGGGATTGATACAGGGCTATGGGGTGAGAGCGGGTGTTGTGTCTCAAGGGGTTTTTCCCCTTACCTATATAACAATTAAGAAGGACTCCGGGGTGGAGAGTTTAGTTAACGGCCATTTTATTTACAATGTGCTTCTTCACTCAATGCACTACATTTCCCATAGTGCATTGCAAATCACCACTACGGTATCCCATGTGGGACAATTCTAATACACATTCAAAATACACAACATATTTCCTCCCCCTTAAAATAGAATGTCCACAAAACAGAATAACTGAAAATGACTAGAACTTTGGAAGAGAGAGTAGACTGCCTCTACACTCCGCTAACCCTGGGGATAATTCTGCCTCATGCACACCGGTTAGCACTAACTGTAACTAAGGCGCTCTGGAGGCTGCCTTTCTCTTTGGGGGTAACGCCTAGTCTCAGGAGCAGGCTCTGGCTGGCTCTCCCGTGACCCTGCAGGCGTGGCTTCCTCCCTCGATGGCACAAGAGTGGATGGTGCCACTGTCTCAGGGTCGGACGACCAGTCCCTGCTGGAGCCCCCAGCAGGTCCTTGATCCTCTGTTTCTTGGGTTACCTGTGGCGACTGTCTTGGCAGTAACTGGTCTACATGCCGTCTCCATGTTCGGTCGTCTCCGGTGCGGACTCGGTATGAAACGGGGCCCGTCTTTTGAATGACTGTAGCCAGGACCCACCACTCCGGGGTGGTGTAGTTACGTGCGAGGACTTTGCCCCCCACCACAAAGTGTCGTTCTTTGGACCTCTGAGCTCGTCTGCTGACTTGATTCTACTGATTGGCGTGCATCACTGCTTCTGTGGACGTTGGCCTCAGCAGGTCAAGGCGTGTCCGTAGCTGCCTTCCCATGAGTAGGTAAGCAGGAGATGCTCCAGTCGTAGCATGAGGTGTGTTTCGGTATTTCAGCAAGAAAGCATTGCGTCTGCGCTCACTCAGCGTTTCAGCGTTCTGACAAATCTCTCCGCCAATCCATTCGTGGATGGATGATAAGGCGCGGAGAACGTGTGCTAGATTCCATTGCTCTTGAGGAACTCCTCCATCTCCTGGGATGTGAACTGTGTTCCATTGTCGGTTACGATCTGCTCTAGCAGATCAAATCGCCCGAACATCTCTCGCAGAGTCTCGATGGTTTTCTCCGTAGTGGTAGTGGACATTATTGCAACCTCCGGCCATTTGGAATGGGAGTCCACCGCGACCAGGAACATCGTTCCTTCCACTGGTCCCGCGAAGTCCAGATGGATCCGTTGCCATGGTGTCGCCGGCCATTCCCATGGATGCAGTGGCGCTGCTCTTGGCGTATCCCTGGTTGTCTCACATGATGGGCATGATTTCGCTTCAACTTCAATTTCATGATCCAGACCGGGCCACCAAAAGTAGCTTCGTGCCAGCTCCTTCATCCGGACAATACCACAATGTCCTGAGTGCAGCTCGTTGAGGACATGTTTCCGCAGCTTTGGTGGTATGATCACTCGCATGCCCCAAAGGAGGCATCCTGACATGACAGACAACTCCTTCCCTCTTGACAGGTAAGGTAGGAGCTCAGGTGGTGCGTCTGACACCCGTGATCCGTCTCCTCGCATCACCCGATCCAGCACCTTGGATAGCATAGGGTCCACTCTGGTCTCTTTCTTGACCTGCCGGGCCATGACAGGGGCATTGCTCACCATGTCAAAGTAGAAAATCTTCTGCTCACAGCCTTCAGAGGGCACAGGCAGCGGAAGTCTTGACAATCCGTCCGCATTGCCATGTGCTGCTGACCTCCGGTATTTGATGTTGTAATTGTGAGCGCTTAACATCAGCGCCAGCGCTGCATCCTGCACGCTGCCAGGGACGGTATTCCTGTGTGTGGACCAAAGATCGATGTCAGAGGACGATGATCCGTCAGCAAGGTGAATTTCCTTCCGAACAAGTAGTGATGGAACTTTTTGATTCCAAAGATGATGCCCAAAGCCTCTTTTACGATCTGCGGGTATTTCACCTCCGCCTTGCTCAGGGACCTTGATGCGAATGCAATCGGCTTTGTAATGATCAGTAACATGTCATTCTAGAATGGTACACTAGGTGGAGCTGTATGTTTAGTAGTGGGCTACCCACAAGGCAGTAGTCAAGATGGATGCCTGTACACTAGTCCACATGGCTGAATAAATGACTAGCTCAAGCTAGCTGTTCATAATGAAAACATCTATTTATTTATGAACATACCATGATACCAGGATTGGTAATATCTGCTGAATATTGTGAAAAGCGACATGGAGAATTTGAAGCCACCGGAGGGTTTAAAACTCACGGGAAATGTCGACTGCAATTGGCGGACTTTCAAAACAACAATTCGAACTCTACATTGCTGCCATCGGGTTCGGTACGAAGCCAGACACAAGGAAAATAGCGTTGCTGCTCACGGTTGCAGGCCCACAGGCAATAGAGGTATTTAATACGTTTGTATTTGATCAAGAGGAGGACAGAGAAAAAATGAACAATGTGCTAAAGAAGTTTGATACACATTGTTCTCCAAAAAAGAACGAGACCTATGAGAGGTACGTGTTCCATTCACGGACACAGCAGCAAAATGAGACTTTTGATGGCTTTGTGACCGATCTGAAACTGAAAGCACAGACATGTAATTTCTCTGAACTGAAATCATCCATGATTCGTGACCAGATTGTGTTTGGTATTCATGATAAAAAGGTCAGGGAACGTTTGTTGAGAGAAACCAAACTAACATTGGAGGATGCTGTGAAAATATGCCATGCCAGTGAGCTAGCTCAGAAGCACGCGAAGACTTTCAGTGAAATTAATAGTGGTGCGACTGTAGTGAATGACTGTGCTGCTGTCGGTGCTGTGTCCTACAAGGGGAAGAAACAGGGGCAGAACAGAAATGCAAAGCAATCGGAGGATGGAATTTTTAATTGTAAGCGCTGTGGTTACCAGCACCAGTCAAGACAATGCCCAGCGTTTGGGAAAATGTGCACAAAATGTAATGGAAAGAATCACTTTGCCAAACAATGCTTTTCAAAAGTAAAAACAAAGAAAGGGCAACAAGTCAATGTGATTGAGGACACTGATTTAAGTGAGACATTTTTTGTAGGAATGGTGTCATGTGACAATATAGAAAAGGATACAGAAAATGTGCAGCCCTCAGGAATGGACAATGCTGAACATAAAGTTAATGCAGTAAAAGAGGACAAATGGATGATGCCACTGCTAGGCACTGGGGCAAAAGCAAACTTAATCAGTATGAGTGACATTAAATATATGAAAGAAAAGCCCAAAATACAGAAAAAGTCAGTACTACTGAAGAACTATAATGGACAGAAAATAGATAGCTTAGGTGTATGCAGACTTAAAGTGACAGTCAAAGACAAAGTGCATCATCTCATGTTTTCTGTTGTGGCTGAAGGACTTGATTCACTACTGGGTGACAAATCTTGTGAGGACTTAGAACTGGTCAAGAGAGTCTACCATATAAATATAAACTGTGCCATAAGCAGACCAGATGACTCGGTGGATTCTGTAGTGAGTAATTTCCAGGGTGTGTTCAAAGGATTTGGAGTTCTACCATTCACTTACAAGATCCAGCTAAAGGAGGATGCTCAGCCAGTGGTACATGCTCCACGGAGAGTTCCAGCACCCCTGCGTGACCGGCTCAAGAAAGAACTGGACAGAATGACCACACTAGGAGTCATCAGGAAAGTCGAAGAGCCAACAGACTGGGTTAACTCCATGGTATGTGTAAAGAAAAAGAACAATGATCTAAGAATATGCATGGATCCAAAGGACTTAAATGCAAACATAAAACGTGAACACTACCAGATTCCCAAGTGAGAAGAAATCACTAGTGAAATGTCAGGTGCCAGATACTTCACAAAGCTCGATGCCTCACAAGGATTTTGGCAACTAAAACTGGATGAAGAGAGCACCAAATACTGTACCTTCAACACACCATTTGGCAGGTATTGTTTCCTCAGAATGCCTTTCGGGATAATATCTGCATCTGAAATCTTTCATAGAGCGATGGAACACATAATTGAAGGTCTGGAAGGAGTTCGGGTCTATGTTGATGACATCATCATCTAGGGCTCCACATTGAAAGAACAGAATGAGAGACTGGCTAAAGTGCTACAGAGCATACGCCGGAATGGACTGAAGCTCAACAAAGCCAAGTGTCAGTTTGGCGTCCAGGAAGTCACTTTCCTAGGAGATAATCTATCTGGTAAAGGAATAGAGCCAGATATGGAAAAAGTAAACGCCATACTCAACATGCCCTGACCCACTGACAAAAAAGGAGTGCTACGCATCATGGGGATGATAAACTTCATTGGAAAGTTCATTCCTAACTTGTCAGCAAGACAGCCTGTCTGCGAGACCTGCTACATAAAACAAATGAGTTCGCATGGACAGAAAGACATGAACAAGAGTGGATGAACCTCAAAACAGTGCTGACAACCACACCTATACTCACCTTCTTTGACCCAACAAAGAGAATCAAAGTGTCAATGGATGCATCAAAAGATGGCCTAGGCGCGGTCTTGCTACAAGCAGAGGGTGAAGATTGGAAGCCTGTTGCCTATGCCTCCAGGTCTATGACTGACTGAGTGTCGATACGCCCAGATTGAAAAGGAATGTCTAGGCTTGGTAGTTGGACTAGAAAAGTTCCATGGCTACATATATGGACTTCCCACCTTCACAGTTGAGACAGACCACTGCCCACTGGTTGCCATCATAAAAACAAATCTGAATGAGATGTCTCCAAGGATTCAACGACTCATGATGAACCTGCAAAGATATGACTTTGAACTGATCTACACACCAGGCAAATACATAGTGTTAGCAGATGCACTATCCCGAGCACCCACAATGAGTCACGTGAACTCTACTGAGGAAGACGTGGATGTTCATGTGAGTATGGTCACTGCTGCGCTGCCCGTGTCAGACGTAAAATCAAAGCGCAGAAGAAACAGTAAAAGATACAGTGTTACAAACAGTAATAGAGAACATTCACAATGGTTGGCCAAAAGGTTCCTGTCCAAAATACTATCACATCAGGTCAGAGTTAAGTGTCGCAAGTGGACTATTACTAAAACAGAACAGAATAGTCATTCCACAGGCTCTACGTCAAGACATGCTCAAAAGGATTCATGAAAAATGCAAAAGGAGAGCAAGAGACACTGTTTATTGGCCTGGCATAAATAAGGACATTGAGAACATGATAGGCATATGTGAGACATGTCAGAAACACCAAAACAAACAAGCAAAGGAACCAATGATAGTAGCTGACTTACCAACAGCACCATGGCAAAAGGTTGGTATGGACCTCTTTCATTTGAATGGTAAAGACTATCTAATAGTGATTGACTACTATTCTAACTATCCTGAGATGGCGCTGCTCTCAAGCACATCAGCAAACAGTGCCAGACATGGAATTCCCAGGATTGCCATTAGCGACAATGGTCCGTGCTTCAACTGTAAGGAGTGGCAACAGTTTGCAGCACAGTATGACTTTCAACACATCACATCCAGTCCTCTGTATGCTCAGTCGAATGGTAAGGCAGAGAAAGGTGTTCAAGTTCTCAAACAGCTACTGAAGAAAGCAACAGAAAGTAAGTCTGATCCTTATCTCGCCCTGCTGAGCTACCGAGCCTCCCCTTTAGACTCTGGTTCTTCACCTGCTGAACTCCTAATGGGTCGCAAGTTGCGCACCATGCTGCCCTGCTGTGCAAAAGAAAAGCAGAGTAAGGAACTGAGACAGAGACTTCAACTGTTAAAGCTGAAACAGAAATCACACTATGACAAGTCATCCAAAACTCTGAAACCATTGACAAGGGATGATGTTGTCAGGATTGAGGATCCAGATGCATGGAACAGGAAAGCTACAGTTCTTGAGGAAGTAGGACCAAGGTCATACACTGTGAGAACTGAGGAAGGACAGATTCTCAGGAGGAACCGCCGTTCCCTCCTAAAAACACAAGAAACTATCCAAGAGCAAATCGATGACAATGCCGCAACTGAATCTTGTCACTCACCACCAGAACAATCTAACACAAACACACATACAGGCTCTCATGAAAACACATCAGACTTACCTGTGCTGAGAAGATCCACACGTGAAGTAAAAAAGCCTGATAGACTTAATCTTTGAGTACAAAGAAAACTATAATAAAAGAATGAAAAGCTTAGAGTTCATAAAGTAAAGCTTTGAAAATGTGTTGACTGTTGTGAAAATGTTTATGTCGTTATGATTGATTGATATTGATTTTGTTTAACCTCTAAGGAAGGGGGATGTAATGATCAGTAACATGTCATTCTAGAATGGTACACTAGGTGGAGCTGTATGTTTAGTACTGAGCTACCCACAAGGCAGTAGTCAAGATGGATGCCTGTACACTAGTCCACATGGCTGAATAAATGACTAGCTCAAGCTAGCTGTTCATAATGAAAATGTCTATTTATTTATGAACATAACAGGCTTCTCTTCACCTGAGGGAAAGATGTGGGACACGACCGCGCTGACGCCATAAGGCGACGTGTCACAGGCCAGCTGAATCTGCAACGATGGGTCAAAGTGCATCAACACTCTGGGGTCAGTCAAAGCTGCTTTGGCTTTCTTGAATGCAGCTTCGCACTCCTTTGTCCACGCCCAGGCCTTGCCCTGACACAGCAACTCATGTAATGGCTTCAGCAGTGATGCCAGCTGTGGAATAAACTTTCCGTAATAGTTCAGGAGACCTAAGAATGACCGCAGCTGGCCGACATTTGTAGGTGCAGGAGCGTCGGCAATGGCTTTCACTTTCGACGGTGCTGTGTGTAGGCCATCCGCGTCGATGACATGGCCTAGGTACTCCACTGATGGCTTGAAAAATTTGCATTTGTCCTTGCGAATGCGTAAGCCGTATTCTTCAAGTCTTCCCAGTGTCTTCGTCAGGTTCTGCAGATGCTCGTTGTCGTCCTTTCCTGTGACAAGGATATCGTTGGGATAACATTGTACCCCTGGAATGCCACTTAAGATCTGGTCCATAACCCGCTGAAACAATGCTGGTGCTGACATTATACCAAAGGGTAGGCGGCAGTACCTGTAGAGGCCCTTGTGGGTGGTGATGGTGAGGTACTTCAGTGAGTCCTCTTCTACATGCATCTGCAAGTAGGCTTGGCATAGATCAATCTTGCTAAACTTCTGACCGCCTGCTAGACCCGCAAAAAGATCTTCAATGATGGGGAGGGGATACTGTTCAGCTGAGAGCACAGGATTCACTGTTACTTTGAAATCTCCACATAAGCGAACTGCACCGTCACTCTTCATCACTGGTACCACGGGCGTGGCCCACTCACTGTGCGAAACTGGCACCAGGACCCCTATCTTGACCAGACGCTCCAGGTCAGCCTCCACCTTTGGTCTGAGGGCGTAGGGAACGTTCCTGGCCTTCAGGAATCGTGGCTGGCTGTCAGGCTTCACCTTGAGTTTGACCGTAATCCCCTTCATACTCCCCAATTCTCCGTCAAAGACAGCCGCATGCTTTGTCAACACTGCCGCTAGCCCCGCCTCTTCAACTGACACCGCATTCACTTTTTTCCAATCCAGATGAATTTTCTCCAACCATGGCCTGCCCATCAGGGATGGATAGTCACCCTTGACCACGTAAACTGGCAGCATCACGGTTTGTCCATTAAGCTCCACCTTGACCTCCGTCTTGCCCAGCATTGGGACTGTTTCCCCAGTGTAGGTCTTTAAGATGAGCTTGGCCGGCGTCAGTGATAGGTGGTTCAGTTTTTCTTTGAATAGCTTCCCTGAAATCAAGGAGACAGCAGCCCCCGTATCCAGCTCCATTTTGATTGGTATTCCCTCTAGTAGTGGAGTGACTCCATAGCCTGATGAGCCTCCATTCACCGTTAACACATGGAGATTCAGCTCCCCATCAGAGTCTGTGTCACTGTCTTCCTGTTCTTGTTTCACCATAGAGTCATAGAGTTTTACAGCACAGAAAGAGGCCCTTCGGCCCATCGTGTCTGCGCCGCCCATCCATCCCTGTCCAGTCTAATCCCATTTTCCAGCATTTGGTCCATAGCCTTGTATGCAATGGCGTTTCAAGTGCTCATCCAAATGCTTCTTGAATGTTGTGAGGGTTCCTGCCTCTACCACCCTTTCAGGCATTGAGTTCCACATTCCAACCACCCTCTGGGTGAAAAAGTTCCTCCTCAAATTCCCTCTAAATCTCCTGCCCCTTACCCTGAATCTATGCCCCCTTGTTATTGACCCCCCTACTAAGGGGAAAAGTTCCTCTTTATCTACCCTATCTATGCCCCTCATCATTTTGTACACCTCAATCAGGTCCCCCCTCAGCCTTCTCTGCTCCAAGGAAAACAACCCCAGCCTGTCCAGCCTCTCTTCATAGCTGAGGCGCTCCATCCCAGGTAACATCCTGGTGAATCTTCTCTGCACCCTCTCCAAAGCAATCACATCCTTCCTATAGTGAGGTGACCAGAACTGCACACAGTACTCCAGCTGTGGCCTCACCAGCGTTTTGTACAGCTCCATCATAACCTCCCTGCTCTTATATTCTATGCCTCGGCTAATGAAGGCAAGTATCCCATATGCCTTTTTAACCACCTTATCTACCTGCTCCGCTGCCTTCAGGGATCTATGTACATGTACACCAAGGTCCCTCTGACCCTCTGTACTTCCTAGGGTCCTACCACTCATTGTGTATTCCCTTGCCTTATTTGTCTGTCCAAAATGCATCACCTCGCACTTTTCAGGGTTAAATTCCATTTGTGACCAACCCGTTTATATCGTCCTGTAGCCTGAGGCTTTCCTCCTCGCAATTTACCACCCCACCAATTTTCGTGTCATCTGCGAACTTACTGATCATACCTTTTACCTTCTCATCCAGATCATTTATGTAGATCACAAACAACAAGGGACCCAGCACCGATCCCTGAGGTACCCCACTGGACACAGGCTTCCAGTCACAAAAGCAACCTTCGACCATCACCCTCTGCCTCCTGCCACTCAGCCAGTTTAGGATCCAACGCGCCAAGGCACCCTGGATCCCATGGGCTCTTACCTTCTTGACCAGTCTCCTATGCGGGACTTTGTCAAAAGCTTTACTGAAGTCCATGTAAACCACATCCACAGCATTTCCCTCATCCACCCCACTAGTCACCCCCTCGAAAAATTCAATCAGATTTGTCAGACATGATTTACCCTTGACAAAGCCATGCTGACTATCCCCGATTAATCCTTGCCTCTCCAAGTGAAGACTAATTTTGTCCCTCAGAATTTTTTCCAATAATTTCCCTACCACAGATGTTAGGTTCACTGGCCTGTAATTCCCTGGTTTATCCCTGCTATCCTTCTTGAATAATGGTACTACGTTAGCTGTTCTCCAGTCCTCTGGTACATCCCCTGTGGCCAGAGAGGTTCTGAAAATTTGTGTCAGAGCTCCTGCAATCTCCTCCTTTGCCTCCCACAGCAGCCTGGGATACATCTCGTCCGGGCCTGGGGATTTATCCACTTTTTGGCCTGCTAAAACCGCTAGCACCTCCTCCCTCTCGATGCTAATATGTTCAAGTATGTCACAGTCCCCTTGCCCGATTTCTATGTCTGCATCGTCTTTCTCTATAGTGAACACAGATGCAAAAAATTCATTTAAAACCCCGCCTACATCATCTGGCTCTACACACAGATTGCCACTTTGGTCCCTAATGGGCCCTACCCTTTCCCTGGTTATCCTCTTGCCCTTAATACACTTATAAAACATCTTAGGATTTTCCTTTATTTTGCTCGCCAGTGTTATTCCATGGCCCCTCCTCGCTCTCCTAATTTCTTTTTTAAGTATGCCCCTGCACTTTTTATACTCCTCTAGGGCTTCTTCCGTCTTTAGTCCTTTGTAACTGCCAAAAGCCCCCCTTTTATTTCTAATGCATTTTTGTATATCCCTTGTCATCCAAGGTTCCCTTTGCTTGTTGGTCCCACCCTTGACCTTTACAGGAACATGTTGGCGTTGTACTCTCTCTATTTCCCTTCTGAAAGTCTCCCACTGTTTTGATGTGGATTTTCCTATAAGTAGCTGCTCTCAGTCCACTTTGGCCAGATCCTGCCTTATCATATTAAAATCGGCCTTCCCCCAATTTAGAACCCTAATTTCCGGGCCATCTTTGTCTTTTTCCATGACCACCTTAAATCTCACCGAATTATGGTCACTGTCGCCAAAATGCTCTCCTACTGACACTTCCACCACTTGCCCGGCTACATTCCCCAGAATTAGGTCCAGTACCGCCCCCTCTCTTGTAGGACTTTCTACATGTTGGCTCAAAAAGCTCTCCTGGATGCACTTTAAGAATTCTGCACCCTCTAAGCCTTTCACACTCTGACTATCCCAATTTATATTGGGGAAGTTGAAATCCCCCACTATTATTACCCTATTATTTTCGCACTTTTCTGAGATTTGCCTACATATCTGTTCCTCTATCTCCCCCTGACTGTTTGGGGGCCTATAGTACACTCCCAGCAAAGTGCTTGCCCCCTTTTTGTTTTTAAGTTCTACCCATATGACCTCATTAGAGGAACCCGCTAATATATCATCCCTCCTTACAGCAGTAATTGACTCCTTAATTAATATTGCAACACCCCCTCCCCTTTTACACCCCCCTCTGTCTCGCCTGAAGATTCTATACCCCGGAATATTGAGCTGCCAGTCCTGACCCTCCCTCAACCATGTCTCCGTGATAGCAACAATATCGTACTCCCATGTGTTCAACAACAACTTCAGTTCATCCACCTTATTTGCAAGACTCCTTGCATTAAAATAAATGCCTTCCAGCCCTGCCATATTCTCTTTTGTCTTCACATATTTGCTCTGCCTTCACAGCTGACTTGTTTTTCCCTCTGTATTTGGCTGTAAATCACCCCCTACTATAGCTCCACTCTGTACCCCATCCCCCTGCCAAGTTAGTTTAAACCCCCCCCAGCAGTGCTAGCAAACCTCCCCGCAAGGATATTGGTTCCCCTCTGGTTCAGGTGTAAACCGTCCGACTTGTACAAGTCCCACCTTTCCCAGAAGCAGACCCAGTGATCCAGGAAACTAAAGCCCTCCCCCCTGCACCATCCCTTTAGCCACGCATTCATCTGTTCTATCTTCCTATTCCTATACACACTAGCACGTGGCACCGGGAGTAATCCAGAGATTACAACCCTTGAGGTCCTGCTCTTTAATCCTACACCTAGCTCCCTAAATTCTTGCTGCAGGACCTCATCCCTCTTTTTACCTATGTCGTTGGTACCAATGTGGACCACGGCCACTGGCTGTTCACCCTCCCCCTCCAGAATGCCCTGCAGCCGCTCAGTGACATCCTTGACCCTGGCACCAGGGAGGCAACAAACCATCCTGGATTCACGTCTACGGCCACAGAAACGCCTATCTGTTCCCCTTACTATAGAATCCCCTACCACTATTGCTCTCCCACTCTTTTTCCCCCCTTCCTGGGCAGCAGGAGCACCCCCAGTGCCAGGAAGTTGGCTGCTGCTGCCTTCCCCTGGTGAGTCATCCCCCTCAACAGTATCCAAAGCGGTATACTTGTTTGAAAGGGGGATGTCCGCAGGGGTTCCCTGCACTACCTGCCTGCCTTTGTTGCTCCGCCTGATGGTCACCCCCTGTGCTGCCCTACCCTGAGGCGTGAACAACTCACTAAACATGCTATCCACGAGCCTCTCAGCATCGCGCATGCTCCAAAATTCATCCACCCGCAGCTCGAGCGCCACAATGCGGTCTACAAGTAGCTGCAACTGGATGCATTTCCCGCACACATGGTCGTCAGGGACACTGGCAGCATCCCTGACTTCCCACATGGAGCAAGAGGAGCAGAACACGGGTCTGAACTCTCCTGCCATGACTTACTCCTTTAAGAACAGCTAGCTTTTGCTAGACACTTTATTGAGCACATGTGGACTAGGTACAGCTACCTACATGTGTAGGTTTTTCTTTTTAGAACGCCAGTTGGATGTGTTTCCTTGTTTGTTTTTGTGTGTCTCTGTGTAGGATTGTTTGCTTTGCCCTTTACACACACGTTCAATGTGTCCTTTCTTTTCACATTTCCGACAGGTCAGGTCTTTACACTGTAATGATCAGTAACCTGTCATTCTGGAATGGTACACTAGGTGGTGCTGTATGTATATATGAGTGGGCTACCCACGATGCACTAGGCTACCCACAAGGCAGCAGTCAAGATGGAGGCCACTACAGATACTGTACCTAGTCCACATGTGCTCAATAAAGTGTCTAGCAAAAGCTAGCTGTTCTTAATAAAAATGACTAGTTATTAATGAACATAACATGGTACCAGGATTGGTAAGATCTGCTGAATATTGTGCAACGTGACATGGAGAATTTGAAGCCACCAGAGCGTTTGAAACTCACAGGAAATGTCGGCTACAATTGGCAGACTTTTAAACAACAATTCGAACTCTACATTGCTGCCATCGGGTACGGTACGAAACCAGACACAAGGAAAATAGCGTTGCTGCTCATGGTTGCAGGCCCACAGGCGATAGAGGTATTTAATACATTTGTAGTTAATCCAGAGGAGAACAGAGAAAAATTAGATGATGTGCTAAAGAAGTTTGATACACATTGTTCTCCCAAAAAGAATGAAACCTATGAGAGGTACATCTTCCGTTCTCGGACACAGCAGCAAAATGAGACTTTTGATAGCTTTTTGACTGATCTGAAACTGAAAGCACAGACATGTAATTTCTCTGAGCTGAAAGCATCCATGATTCGTGACCAGATTGTGTTTGGTATTCATGATAAAAAAGTCAGGGAGCGTCGGTTGAGAGAAACCGAACTAACATTGGAAATTGCTGTGAAAATATGCCAAGCTAGCGAGCTAACTCAAAAACATGCCAAGACTTTCAGTGAAATCAATGATGATGCGATTGCAGTAAGTGCTGCTGTCGGTGCTGTGTCCTACAAAGGGGAGAAACATGGGCAGAACAGAAGTGAAAAGCAATCGGAGGAAGGAATTTTTAATTGTAAATGCTGTGGTTACAAACACCAGTTAAAACAATGTCCAGCGTTTGGAAAAATGTGCACAAAATGTCATGGAAAGAATCACTTTGCCAAACAATGCTTTTCAAAAGTAAAAACTAAGAAAGGGCAATGAGTTAATGTAATTGAGGACACTGATTTAAGTGAGACATGTTTTGTAGGAATGGTGTCATGTGACAATATCAAAAAGGATACAGAAAATGTGCAGCCCTCAGGAATTAACAATGCTGAACATAAAGTTAATGCAGTAAAAGAGGACAAATGGATGATCCCACTGCAGGTAAATGGAGCATTAGTTACATTGAAACTATGCACTGGGGCAAAAGCAAACTTAATCAGTATGAGTGACATTAACAATATGAAAGAAAAGCCCAAAATACAGAAAAACTCAGTACTACTGAAGAACTATAATGGACAGAAAATAGATAGCTTAGGTGTATGCAGACTTAAAGTGACAGTCAAAGACAAAGTGCACCATCTCATGTTTTCTGTTGTGGCTGAAGGACTTGATTCACTACTGGGTGACAAAGCTTGTGAGGACTTAGAACTGGTCAAGAGAGTCTACCATATAAACTGTGCCATAAGCAGACCAGATGACTCGGTGGATTCTGTAGTGAATAATTTCCAGGATGTGTTCAAAGGATTTGGAGTTCTACCATTCACTTACAAGATCCAGCTAAAGGAGGATGCTCAGCCAGTGGTACATGCTCCACGAAGAGTTCCAGCACCCCTGCGTGACCGGCTCAAGAATGAACTGGACAGAATGACCACACTAGGAGTCATCAGGAAAGTCGAAGAGCCAACAGACTGGGTTAACTCCATGGTATGTGTAAAGAAAAAGAACAATGATCTAAGAATATGCATGGATCCAAAGGACTTAAATGCAAACATAAAACGTGAACACTACCAGATTCCCAAGCGAGAAGAAATCACCAGAGAAATGTCAGGTGCCAGATATTTTACAAAGCTCGATGCCTCACAAGGATTTTGGCAACTAAAACTGGATGAAGAGAGCACCAAATACTGTACCTTCAACACACCATTTGGCAGGTATTGTTTCCTCAGAATGCCTTTCGGGATAATATCTGCATCTGAAATCTTTCATAGAGCGATGGAACACATAATTGAAGGTCTGGAAGGAGTTCGGGTCTATGTTGATGACATCATCATCTAGGGCTCCACATTGAAAGAACAGAATGAGAGACTGACTAAAGTGCTACAGAGCATACGCCGGAATGGACTGAAGCTCAACAAAGCCAAGTGTCAGTTTGGCGTCCAGGAAGTCACTTTCCTAGGAGATAATCTATCTGGTAAAGGAATAGAGCCAGATATGGAAAAAGTAAATGCCATACTCAAAATGCCCCGACCCACTGACAAAAAAGGAGTGCTACGCATCATGGGGATGATAAACTTCATTGGAAAGTTCATTCCTAACTTGTCAGCCAAGACAGCCTGTCTGCGAGACCTGCTATGTAAAACAAATGAGTTCGCATGGACAGAAAGACATGAACAAGAGTGGATAAACCTCAAAACAGTGCTGACAACCACACCTGTACTCACCTTCTTTGACCCAACAAAAAGAATTAAAGTGTCAACGGATGCATCAAAAGATGGCCTAGGTGCGGTCTTGCTACAAGTAGAGGGTGAAGATTGGAAGCCTGTTGCCTATGCCTCCAGGTCTATGACTGATACTGAGTGTCGATACGCCCAGATTGAAAAGGAATGTCTAGACTTGGTAGTTGGACTAGAAAAGTTTCATGGCTACATATATGGACTTCCCACCTTCACAGTTGAGACATACCACAGCCCACTGGTTGCCATCATAAAAAAGAACCTGAATGAGATGTCTCCAAGGATTCAACGACTCATGATGAAGCTGCAAAGATATGACTTTGAACTGATCTACACACCAGGCAAATACATAGTGTTAGCAGATGCACTGTCCCGAGCACCCACAATGAGTCATGTGAGCTCTACTGAAGAAGACGTGGATGTTCATGTGAGTATGGTCACTGCTGCGCTGCCCGTGTCAGACACAAAATCAAAGCAAATAGCAGAAGAAACATTAAAAGATACAGTATTACAAACAGTAATAGAGAACATTCATCATGGTTGGCCAAAAGGTTCCTGTCCAAAATATTTTCACATAAGGTCAGAATTGAGTGTCGTAAGTGGACTATTACTAAAACAGAACAGAATAGTCATTCCACAGGCTCTACGTCAAGACATGCTCAAAAGGATTCATGAGGGACACCTCGGAATTGAAAAATGCAAAAGGAGAGCAAGAGACACTGTTTATTGACCTGGCATAAATAAGGACATTGAGAACATGATAAGCAAATGTGAGACATGTCAGAAACACCAAAACAAACAAGCAAAGGAACCAATGATAGTAGCTGACATACCAACAGCACCATGGCAAAAGGTTGGTATGGACCTTTTTCATTTAAATGGTAAAGACTATCTAATAGTGATTGACTACTATTCTAACTATCCTGAGATGGCGCTGCTCTCAAGCACCACAGCAAGCAGTGTAATAATGCATGTGAAGTCCATCTTCACCAGACATGGAATTCCCAAGATTGCTGTTAGCGACAATGGTCCGTGCTTCAACTGTAAGGAGTGGCAACAGTTTGCAGCACATTATGACTTTCAACACATCACATCCAGTCCTTTGTACGCTCAGTCGAATGGTAAGGCAGAGAAAGGTGTTCAAGTTCTCAAGCAGCTACTGAAGAAAGCAACAGAAAGCAAGTCTGATCCTAATCTCGCCCTGCTGAGCTACCGAGCCTCACCTTTAGACTCTGGTTCTTCACCTGCTGAACTCCTAATGGGTCGCAAGTTGCGTACCACGCTACCCTGCTGTGCAAAAGAAAAGCAGAGTAAGGAACTGAGACAGAGACTTCAACTGTTAAAGCTGAAACAGAAATCATACAATGACAAGTCATCCAAAACTCTGAAACCATTGACAAGGGATGATGTTGTCAGGATTGAGGATCCAGATGCATGGAACAGGAAAGCTACAGTTCTTGAGGAAGTAGGACCAAGGTCATACACTGTTAGAACTGAGGAAGGACAGATTCTCAGGAGGAACCGCCGTTCCCTCCTAAAAACGCAAGAGACTATTGAAGAACAAATCGATGACAATGCCGCAACTGAATCTTGTCACTCACCACCAGAACAATCTAACACAAATACACATACAGGCTCTCATGAAAACACATCAGACTTACCTGTGCTGAGAAGATCCACACGTGAAGTAAAAAAGCCTGATAGACTTAATCTTTGAGTACAAAGAAAACTACATTGAAAATGTATTGACTGTTGAAGATGTTTATGTTGTTATTGATTGATATTGATTGATACTGATTTTGTTTAACCTCAAAGAAAGGGGGATGTAATGATCAGTAACCTGTCATTCTGGAATGGTACACTAGGTGGTGCTGTATGCATATAAGAGTGGGCTACCCAGGATGCACTAGGCTACCCACAAGGCAGCAGTCAAGATGGAGGCCTCTACAGATACTGTACCTAGTCCACATGTGCTCAATAAAGTGTCTAGCAAAAGCTAGCTGTTCTTAATAAAAACGACTAGTTATTAATGAACATAACATACACCAGCAGTCAGATGGCTGATGACCTGACCTTCCACATCTGTAACACTCTCTGGCGCCCCTTGCATGCTTATCCAGTGTAGCTGCTACCCTGTGCACTCTTGTTGCAGCCCCCAACAGCTGTGCATCTTTAGCTGCTAACTCCATAGACACAGCGAGCTGCACTGCTGATTTAAGCGTCAGTTTGTCAGTCGTGAGCAAGCGCTTCTGTGTTGCTTCACATCTCAATCCACACACAAACCTATCACAGACAGTGTCATTTAGAGTTTCACCAAACTCACAATGCTCAGTTAGCTTCTTTAGCACTGCAACATATTCGGCTATGGACTCACCCTCCCCTTGGTTTCGTTTGTGAAACCTGAACCTCTCGGCAATCAGCAGCGGCTTGGGTGCGAAATGTGTTTCCAAATCTTCCACAATCTGATCATATGTCTTAGCGCCGGGCTTATCCGGGTGCATCAAACTCCGTAACAAGCCAAATGTTTTTGCTCCGATCACACTGAGGAACGTCGCCACTTTCACGTCATCTTTAATGCCATTTGCAGTCACGAAAAATCCGAAACGCTCTGTATAAGCACTCCATTGCTCCGCCGTTTCATCAAATGGTCCAAACGCTCTGTTTAGCATAGCCATTTTTTTTTCTTTACAGTCCTTTTCCTCCACTTTTTAAATTTTTTTTAACAGTCCTTTTCCTCCACTTCGTTTCACTGTATCGTTACTCTCCCCCTTCTTATTTGTGTAACACATGAACTGCCACCTTTACGAGGCGATTGCATCAGCACTAAACTGCGGGCGCGCCATTAAGAAAAGACAGGAACTTCTTACTCTAAACATCGCTGATTCCAGTGCAAAGTGATGCGCAAGTCCGTCGTCCTCGTCGCCAGTTTTGTTGTGTCTCAAGGGGTTTTATACCCTTACCTATATAACAATTAAGAAGGACTCTGGGGTGGAGAGTGTAGGAGTCTGTGCACTCCTAACAAAAACACTGTGAACTAAACTGGTAGTTAACAAACTTAGTTTAATGCACTGAAAGTATTACAAAACAAAAACGCAGGAGAAACTCCAAACAGGTCTGTACACTAGCTCACTCCACAAGGACTAACTGGAAACGCCCTCCAACCCTGACGTCATGACGTTTCCCGCTGTTGGGAACGTCACGTGACCCACGTGATGACGTCATCGTGTCAGATTGCGATTTTATCGATCCCGTGCTGTTTAAACAGGGCAAACATTAAAAGGTAACAATAACGATTAAAGACAATTGTACAAGTTACTGTGAGAGTCTCTTTGGTGGCTTTGCCACAAGAGTTTAGTTAACGGCTATTTTATTTACAATGTGCTTCTTCACTCAATGCACTACATTTCCCATAGTGCATTGCAAATCACCACACCGGTATCCCATGTGGGACAATTCTAATACACATTCAAAATACACAACAGCGGGGAAGTGGGATTAGTTTGGGGATTGATACAGGGCTATGGGGAGAGAGCGGGGCAGTGGGATTGTTTGGGATTGATACAGGACTATGGGGAGAGTGGTGCAGTGGGATTAGTTTGGGATTGGTACAGGGCTATGGGGAGAAAGCGGGGCAGTGGGATTAGTGTGGGGATTGATACAGGGCTATGGGGAGTGAGTGGGACAGTGGGATTAGTTTGGGGATTGGCACAGGGCTATGGGGAGAGAGTGGGGCAGTGGGGTTAGTTTGGGATTGATACAGGGCTATGGGGAGAGAGTGGGGCAGTGGGATTAGTTTGGGATTGATAAAGGGATATGGGGAGAGAGGGGGCAGTAGGATTAATTTGGGATTGACACAGGGCTATGGGGAGAGAGCGGGGCAGTGGGATGAGTTTGGGATTGATACAGGGATATGGGGAGAGAGCGGGGCAGTGGGATTAGTTTGGGATTGCTACAGGATTATGGGGAGAGCGGGGCAGTGGGATTAATTTGGCGATTGATACAGGGCTATGGGGAGTGAGTGGGGCAGTGATTCGGCTGCCTTCAAAAGTTTGTCACCATCCTCCGCCTGCTTCACGACGACATGCAAGCCGTGATCCTGACCAACGGTTCCACCAGAGACCCAATTCACGTACGAACTGGGGTCAAACAAGGCTGTGTCATCGCACCAACACTCTTCTCGATCTTCCTTGCTGCAATGCTCCATCTCACCCTCAGTAAGCTCCCCACTGGAGTGGAGCTAATTTACAGAACAAACAGGAAACTGTTCAACCTCCATCGCCTCCAGTCCAGATCCAAGGTCGTCCCATCCTCTGTCGTTGAATTACAGTATGCAGACGACGCTTGCGTCTGCGCTCACTCGGAGGTCGAACTCCAAACCATCGTCAACACCTTCACCGAAGCGTACGAGAGCATGGGCCTTACACTAAACATCTGTAAGACAAAGGTCCTCTCCCAACCTGCCCCCGCCACACAGTACTGCCCCCCGATTATCAAAATCAATGACAAGGCCTTGGACAACGTGGGCCACTTTCCATACCTCGGGAGCCTACTGCCAACAGGGGCAGACGTCGACGACGAAGTCCAACACCGCCTTCAGTGTGCCAGTGCAGCCTTCGGTTGCCTGAGGAAGAGAGTGTTTGAAGACCAGGACCTCAAACCCGGCACTAAGCTCATGGTCTACAGAGCAGCAGTGATACCTGCCCTGCTGTATGCCTCAGAGACATGGACCATGTCCAGCAGGCACCTCAAAGCACTGGAGAGGTACCACCAATGCTGCCTCCGCAAGATCCTGCAAATCCATTGGCAGGATAGGCGCACCAATATCAGTGTTCTTGCTCAGGCCAACACCCCCAGCATCGAAGCTTTGACCACGCTCGATCAGCTCTGATGGACGGGTCACATTGTGCGCATGCCCGATACGAGACTCCCAAAACAAGCGCTCTACTCGGAGCTCCGGCACGGCAAGAGAGCCCCAGGTGGGCAGAGGAAACACTTCAAGGACACCCTCGAAGCCTCCTTGAAAAAGTGCAACATCCCCACCGACACCTGGGAATCCCTGGCCCAAGACCGCACAAAGTGGAAGGGAAGGCGCCGAACACCTCGAGTCTCTTCGCCGGGAGCAAGCGGAAGCCAAGCGCAAACAGCGCACTTCAACCCAAGCACCCCACCCACCCGCCCCTTCAACCACCATCTGCCCCACCTGTGACAGAGACTGTAGGTCCCGCATTGGACTCATCAGTCACCTGAGAACTCATTTTTAAGGTGGAAGCAAGTCATCCTCGGTTCCGAGAGACTGCCTCAGAAGAAGGGGTTAATTTGGGATTGATACAGGGCTACGGGGAGTGAGCGGGGCAGTGGGATGAGTTTGGGATTTATACATGGTTATGGGGAGAGCGCAGGGCAGTGGGATTAGTTTGGGAATTGATACAGTGCAATGGGAAGAGCGTGGGGCAGTGGGATTAGTTGGGAATTGATACAGAGCTATCGGGAGAGCGTGGGGCAGTGGGATTAGTTTGGGGATTGATACAGGGCTATGGGGCGAGAGCGGGGCAGTGGCATTAGTTTGGGGATTGATACATGGCTATGGGGAGAGAGCAGGGCAGTGCGATTCATTTGGGGATTGATACAGGGCTATGGGCAGAGTGCGGGGCAGTGGAATTGTTTTGGGATTGATGCAGGGTTATGGGGAGTGAGCGGGGCAGTGGGATTAATTTGAGATTGATAAAGGGCTATGGGGTGAGAGCGGGGAAGTGGGATTAGTTTGGAGATTGGTACAGGGCTATGAGGAGAGGGCGGGACAGTGGGATTAGTTTAGGGATTTATACAGGGGTATGGGGAGAGAGCGGGGCAGTGGGATTAGTTTGGGATTGATGCAGGGCTATGGGGAGAGAGCGGGGCAGTGGGATTAGTTTGGAGATTGATACAGGACTATGGGGAGAGAGTGGGGCAGTGGGATTAGTTTGGGATTGGTACAGGGCTATGGGGAGAGAGCGGGGCAGTGGGATTAGTTTGGGATTGAGACGGCTATGGGGAGAGGGGGCAGTGGGATTAGTTTGGGATTGATACAGGGCTATGGGGAGAGAGCGGGGCAGTGGGATTAGTTTGCAGATTGATCCAGGGCTATGGGGAGAGAGCGGGGCAGTGGGATTAGTTTGGGATTGATACAGGGCTATGGGGAGAGAGCGGGGCAGTGGGACTAGTTTGGGGATTGATACAGGGCTATGGGGAGAGAGTGGGACATTGGGATTGATACAGGGCTATGGGGAGAGAGCGCGGCAGTGGGATGAGTTTGGGATTGATACAGGGATATGGGGAGAAAGCGAGACAGTGGGATTAGTTTGGAATTGATACAGGATTATGGGGAGAGAGCGGGGCAGTGAGATTAATTTGGGATTGATAAAGGGCTATGGAGTGAGAGCGGGGAAGTGGGATTAGTTTGGGTATTGATACACGGCTATGGGGAGAAAGTGGGGCAGTGGAATTCATTTGGCGATTGATACAGGGCTATGGGGAGAGTGCGGGGCAGTGGAATTGTTTTGGGATTGATGCAGGGTTATGGGGAGTGAGCGGGGCAGTGGCATTAGTTTGCGATTGATAAAGGGCTATGGGGTGAGAGCGGGGAAGTGGGATTAGTTTGGAGATTGGTACAGGACTATGGGGAGAAAGCGGGGCAGTGGGATTGATACAGGGCTATGGGGAGAGAGCGGGGCAATGCGATTAGTTTCTGTGATATCCGAGTGGTAAGGTCAGAAACTGAGAGTAGCGAGATATTAGGAACAAACCCAACTGTTTATTTACATGGTGTAGCAGAGGAACAAATCTCTTACAAGCTGGAGGCAAGGCCCAATCTTATTGCACGAGCACAAGATGGAGGATCAACCTCTGAGTCATGCCCATAATGCAATGCCACATTACCTTATTAACCGGTGTACCAGGACATTGAATACATGACCCATTACCTTAAATACTGGTGAATGTGAACCCTTAATATTTGGCTCCATCTGGTGGATAACTTAAGCATTACATCCCAGATTACTATATCCCTCCCCTCTTAAGTTGAACATTAATTTCTTAACAACATTCTTAAAAAGTCCCATAAGGAAACTCCTTTAACGATAGTCCATACTGAATGAATCTAGCAGTTCGTTATCAATCTCTCTGGCGGCTTGTGAGTCCTTGGTGAACGTCTTACAGTCAAGTCCCTGCTTGGTTGTGGTAGAGCCACCTGCTGCTCCTGAGCAGTACTCAGAGTATCTGACTCTGCTACGATGGTTTCCTCTTGATGAAGGGGTCCAGGTGGAACTGGCTCTGTTCGTGGTGGTGGTACCACCGATGCATTTGGATAACTGGGGGCCAACTTGTCCTCCGACATCTCCTCTGGAACCTCCATTTCAATTTCCCCTGGTCTGGTCAGTATCTGATCTACATGTCTGCGTACTACCTGACCAGTTCCCACCATGACCGTATATGATACTGGACCGGTCATTGAGTCTATGACGCCAGGAATCCATTTTGGACCATAACTGAAATTCCTGGTAAGGACCGCATCTCCTTCTCCAAAACTGCAGCTCTTTGTCCTTCTGTCATGGTTCTTCTTTTGTTTGATTTGTCGGTTTTCCACCTTCCTTTTTAGATCTGGGTGAACCAGGTCAAGAGTGGAGCATAGTCGACGTCCTAACAACAGCTCAGCAGGAGAGAGTCCTGTGGTAGATTGAGGTGTTATTCTGTAGCTGAACAGAACTCATGACACCTTGGCTGCCAAACTCCCTTCCGCACTTTTTTTCATCATCTCCTTAAATGTTTGTATGGCTCTCTCCGCAAGTCCATTTGAAGACGGATGATATGGAGCTGCGGTCACGTGCACTATGCCGTTGTTTCTCATGAACTCTTTTGTTTCTGTACTCACAAAACACGTGGCTTTGTCACTTACTACGATCTCCGGCAGCCCTTGATTACTAAAACTCCTATGCAGGCAGTCTATAGTAACAGTAGATGAAGCAGAATTTACAGGATAAACATCCATCCATTTGGAATGGGCATCAATGATTATGAGGAACATCTTTCCCATGAATGGACCCGCATAATCTACATGTAATCTTCTCCATGGTTTATCCGGCCACTCCCAGGGGTGGAGAGGAGCCGCTGCTGGTGCCTTCCTGTGTACTTGACAAGTGCTGCATGTCTTGACTAGATTTTCTATCTCCTCATCTAGCTTTGGCCACCACAAGTAACTCCTTGCCAAGGCTTTCATACGCGAAACTCCAGGATGACACTGATGTAGTTGCCCTAGGATAGACTGTCATGCTGGCTGTGGAATAATCACTCGTGCTCCCTGTGGTAAACCACTGTTTGTATTCCACTGTGTACATGCCTGGACATGCCTCGGCTGACTCCTCCCACAAGTCCTAGTATAAAGGTGACTGCTCCCCAGCCCCCTTTGTATTCTGGACTGGTCGACCACTCGAGGCAGACCTTCATTCTTTTGTTAATAAAAGCCTTTAGTTACTCTCTTAACTCTCAGTCTTTTATGAGTAATTGATAGCGCATCAATTTTATTAACAAAATTTTTATAATGGAGAAGATCCTCACACCAGCATGCCTGGACTTAGATCATCGGGAGGCGGACTCATCCACCAAGTTTACTCACTGGCTTAAGTGTTTCGAAAAATTCCTGACCGCCTCCGCAGCAATCAAATCGGACGAGGACAAACTGGATGTCCTGACCTCCAAAGTGAACCACCGAGTGTACTCGGTCATCCAAGGCGCGACCTCGTACGCGGACGCTATCAAGCTCCTCAAGGACCAGTACACGCGCCCAGTGAACGAAGTGTACGCCAGGCACCTTCTGGGGAGTCGTAAACAACAACCTGGGGAATCGACCGTGGAATACCTTCAGGCACTGTCTGTGCTTGGCCGGGCCTGTGGTTGTAAGGATGTAAAGGCCGCCGTGTACACAGAGGAACTTATCCGGGACGCTTTTGTAGCGGGCCACAGATCCAATTACACCCGACAGCGACTGTTGGAGCAGAGTGACCTCGACCTCAACAAGGCCTCTGAACTCGCACTATCACTGGATGCAGCCTACCGGGGCATGGATGCCTACTCCTCTGCACCGTGGACACCGCGGGGAATGACAGCCTGGGACACGGTAGGACCGCCTCATAGCGCCGTGCCACCCCAGCCACACCCCAGCAACGGCCCAACTACCGCAGCAGTGTCCCAAGGCCAGACAGCAGTGCCCCAAGGCCAGAAATGCTACTTCTGTGGCCAGGCAAAACACCCCAGAGCGCGCTGCCCGGCGAAAAACGCGACCTGCTCGGGCTGCGGGAAGAAGGGACACTACGCTAACGTCTGCAGGGCCAAAGCCACCCCGAACCCCAGCAGCGCCGCGTGTGGGCCATGCGGGCCACCATCTTGGGCCTCCCCGGCCATGTGCGAACCACCGGTACAGCAGCCATTTTGGACGCCTCCAGCCACATGGGGATCATGGACGCCGCCATCTTGGACGACAGCCGGAACGCAGCAGGCCCCCAACACCGCCTCATCTGATACCCGCAGCGACACACCGACCCCTACGCTGGCATCCGTTACACTGGACCAAGCGAGACCGCGCTAGCTGGCCAGCTCCACAATGGACATTAAGGTAAATGGCCACGATGCAATCTGCCTTTTTGACTCTGGGAGCACGGAGAGCTTCATCCACCCCAACACGGTGCGGCGTTGCTCTCTCCCAGTCCTGCCTGCGCACCAGCGGATTTCTATGGCCTCCGAGTCCCAGTCGGCGGACATCGGCGGCTACTGCGTAGTGACACTCGTAGTAGACGGGACCGTGTACGATCATTTTAAACTTCTGGTCCTGCCCGACCTCTGCGCTGCCGTCCTGCTGGGGTTAGATTTTCAGTGCCACCTTAAAAGTGTTACGATGGCGTACGGTGGACCCCTACGCCCACTCACAGTCCGCAGCCAGCAGCTCCCAAATTGCCCGCCGCGCACCAGGTGCAACCTCTCCACACTCAGAGTCACCCCCCCCCGACTGTTTGCTAACCTCACCCCCGACTGCACGCCCATCGCCACAAAGAGCAGGCGATACAATGCCGGGGACAGGGTTTTCATTAAAACCGAAGGGGAGCGGCTTCTGAAGGAAGGGATTATTGAGGGCAGCACCAGCCCCTGGCGAGCCCAGGTTGTGGTCGTTAAGACCGGCGAGAAGCAGCGCCTGGTCATCGACTACAGCCAGACAATAAATCGTTACACCCTGCTGGATGCCTACCCACTCCCCCGTATAGCTGATATGGTCAACCAGATCGCGCAGTACCGCGTCTTCTCGACCATTGACCTGAAATCAGCGTACCACCAGCTCCCTATCCGCCCTGAGGACCGCCAGTATACTGCCTTTGAGGCAAACGGCCGCCTCTATCACTTCCTTAGGGTTCCCTTTGGCGTCACCAATGGGGTCTCCGTCTTCCAAAGGGAGATGGACCGGATGGTAGATCAAAATGCGTTGCAGGCCACTTTCCCATATCTGGACAATGTGACCATCTGCGGCCGTGACTTGCAGGACCATGACGCAAACCTCGAAAAATTCCTCCGCACCGCCCAACTCCTGAACCTGACATATAACAAGGAGAAGTGCATATTCCGCACAAACCGCCTCGCCATCCTTGGCTGTGTTGTGGAACACGGAGTCATCGGTCCCGACCCCGACCGGATGCGTCCCCTTATGGAACTCCCACTGCCTCAAGGCCCTGAAGAGGTGCCTAGGGTTTTTCTCCTATTATGCCCAGTGGGTCCCCTACTATGCGGACAAGGCCCATCCGCTGATCAAGTCCACCTCTTTTCCCTTGACGGCAGAGGCCCGCTTAGCCTTCCACCGTATCAAGGAAGACATTGCCAAAGCCACCATGCACGCAGTGGACGAATCCATCCCCTTCCAGGTGGAAAGCGACGCGTCCAACTTTGCCCTGGCCGCTACCCTCAATCAGGCGGGGAGACCCGTGGGCTTCTTTTCACGAACCCTCCAAGGCCCGGAGACCAGACACTCCGCTGTTGAGAAGGAGGCCCAGGCGATTGTGGAGGCTGTGCGTCATTGGAGGCACTACCTGGCCGGAAAACGATTTACCCTGCTCACTGACCAACGTTCAGCTGCTTTCATGTTTAACAACAAGCAGAGGGGCAAAATCAAAAATGACAAGATCTTGAGGTGGAGAATCGAACTTTCCACCTACAATTACGAGATCTTGTACCAGCCCAGGAAGCTCAATGAACCCCCGGATGCGCTATCGCGTGGCACCTGCGCCAGCGCGCAGATCGATAGACTGCGGGCCCTCCACAATGACCTCTGCCACCCGGGGGTCACCAGGTTCTTCCACTTCATCAAGGCCCGCAACCTGCCTTACTCTATTGAGGAGGTCAGGACCATGACCAGGAACTGCCAAGTCTGCGCTGAGTGCAAACCGCACTTTTATAGACCAGACAGGGCCCACCTGATAAAAGCCACTCGCCCCTTCGAGCGCCTGAGCGTTGATTTTAAAGGGCCTCTCCCCTCCTCCGACCGCAATGTGTACTTCCTCAATATTATTGATGAGTACTCCCGTTTCCCGTTTGCCATCCCCTGCCCGGACATGACCAGTGCCACAGTCATTAAATGTCTGAACGACCTCTTCACCCTGTTCGGTTTCCCCAGCTATATCCATAGCGACCGGGGCTCATCGTTTATGAGCGACGAACTCCGTCAGTACCTGCTAACTAGGGGTATTGCCACAAGCAGGACCACCAGTTACAACCCCCGGGGGAACGGACAGGTGGAAAGAGAAAATGCGACAGTTTGGAAGGCCGCCCTGCTAGCCTTAAAGTCTAGGGGCCTTCCAACCTCCCACTGGCAGGATGTGCTCCCCGATGCGCTCCACTCTATTCGGTCACTGCTCTGCACTGCCACTAACGCCACCCCTCATGAGAAAATGTTTGTCTTCCCAAGGAAGTCCACATCGGGGACATCGCTACCGCCATGGCTGACGTCCCCAGGGCTGGTCCTACTGAGAAGGCACGTGAGGACCCATAAAACGGACCCCCTGGTCGAGAGGGTCGACCTCCTCCACGCCAACCCCCAGTATGCTTACATTGCATACCCGGACGGGCGGGAGGACACAGTCTCCATAAGAGACCTTGCACCCTCGGGGGCCGCAGTAACCCACTACTCACTACCACCCCCCCACACGATCCGATATCCAGCCCCAGCAGACGGCAGGCCTGGGCCCAGCGACCCGCTCGACACGTACGAGGACGACACGCCTGTGCCACAGCCTACGCGGGACTCGACGCCGGAAGCTCCACTGCCCCTGCCGTCGCCACGCCGATCACAGCGGCAGACAAGACCTCCGGAGAGACTCCAATACACTAACTTTTAATACACTTCACCCCGCCGGACTCAATTTTAAACAAGGGGTGAATGTGGTAAACCACTGTTTGTATTCCACTGTGTACATGCCTGGACATGCCTCGGCTGACTCCTCCCACAAGTCCTAGTATAAAGGTGACTGCTCCCCAGCCCTTTGTATTTCTGGACCGGTCGACCACTCGAGGCAGACCTTCATTCTTTTGTTAATAAAAGCCTTTAGTTACTCTCTTAACTCTGTCTTTTATGAGTAATTGATAGCGCATCACTCCCCACAACACGCAACCATCCTGCACACCCAGCTCTGTCTTCCTGACACTGTAAGGTGTGAAATCAGTCCCTTCCGGATGCTGTGGCCAACCCCTCATCACATATTCTCGGACTCTAGACAGTACTGGATCTTTACCGGTCCAAGTCCTTACTTGTTCTGCGGTCACAATTGCCGTGTCCGTGTCCTCCAACATCAAAACTCTGTCCTCTGGAGCTGCACGGATAGGTGTACCTGGCAGTGGAAGACGGCTCAAGGTATCCCGTGTTCCCATGGTACTTGCCCGCCTTGTAATCGATGACATACTCATATGCCCTCAACGTCACTGCCCACCTCTGGATCCGGGGTGACACCATCTGTGGTATTGCTTTCATTTCATTAAAAAGAGATAGAAGAGATTTATGATCGGTGCATATGGTGAATTTCCTGCCATATATGTACTTGTGAAACCTCTGTAACCCAAACATTACTGCTAACCCCACTTTATCTAACTGGGAATAGTTTTTTTCCTCCGGTGTCAGAGTTCGAGACACAAACCCTATTGGTCTTTCTGTTCCATCTTCCAAGCTGTGTGAAAGAACCGCCCCCACCCCGTAAGGTGAAGCATCACAAGAGAGAATGAAGTCTTTCTCTGCATTGTAGTGAACCAGCACATCCAAGGACAGCATCAGTTTCTTGGACTGTTCAAATGAAACCCTCTGTTCCTCTTCCCACTGCCACTGCGTCTCCTTGCGCAGAAGTTTGTGAAGAGGTGCTAACACTGTTGCCAAGTTTGGTAAAAATCTGTTATAATAGTTTAACAGTCCCAGGTAAGCTTTTAACTCAGTCACATTAGTAGGATCTGGGGCCTCCTGCAGTGCTTGTACCGTCTCCTTGATTGGATGGAGCCCGGTGGCATCCACTCTGTGTCCCAGGAACACGGCCTCATTCCCCAGGAAAGTGCACTTACTCCTCTTGAGCCGTAACCCAGCCTTATCCAATCTTTGTAGTACCTCTCTCAGAGTGCTCAGATGCTCCTGGTCGGTTCTTCCCATCACCAGAATGTCATCCAGATAGATTGAAACATGTGGGATCCTTTGCAGTACACCCTCGATAGTCCTCTGGAAAATAGCTGGACTAGATGAGACACCGAATGGTAAGCGGTTATAGGTAAACAAACCCTTGTGTGTATTTATGGTTACATACTTCTTGGATTCCTCATCTAGTGTAATCTGCAAGTATGCATGACTCATAGCCAGCTTCATGAATTTCTTCCCTCCAGCCAGGTTTGCAAAGAGATCCTTTGTTTTGGGAATAGGGTACTGTTCTAGTTTAGACACCCTATTTACTGTCAATTTATAATCTCCACAGAGTCTTACCGAATTGTCCGGTTTTAAAACAGGTACAATGGGAGCTGCCCATTCTGAACATTTCACGGGTTCCAGTATGTTCTCCCTCAAAAGACGGTCAAGCTCATCCTCTACCTTCGGTTTCATGGCATACGGCACAGGTCATTGTTTAAAAAACCTTGGCAGTGCCTCCTTGTCTACATAAATCTTAGCTGGGGGGCCATTAAATGTGCCATGTTCTTCCTTGAACATGTTCTCATGTTCAATCAATACTTCTTGCAAAGACAACTGTTTGCCTCCCTCTATTTGATTTATTGCTCCCCAATCTAATTTAAGTTCTTGTATCCAGCCCCGACCTAACAGGTTTGGTCCGGAACCTGATGCTACAACTACAGGTGGCTGTTCCACGGTGTCCCTGTGTTGCACAGTTACAGTAGCTGTACCCAATGTCGCCACTCGTTCACCGGTATATGTTTTAAGCTGCATAGAGCAAGACTTTAATTCAGGAACTTTTGCACAGTTCCACAACCTTGAGTGCTCCTCCCTGTTCATTATGGTTACCCCGCATCCTGTATCCACTTCAAAGTTGACCTTAGAGTCATTTACTGTCAGTTGCAAAGTGATAGGATCCACTTTTGGAATGTTCTCTACCATACTATGCATTATGAACATGTCATCTTCTTTCTCAGCTTCTCCGCTGATGTGATTTGCTCCCTGTTTTTTCACTTCTCTTCCTAGGTTTTGCTTTCCTCCCCCTTTTGGTTTGTATTCCTCCACGATTGCTGTTGCCCTGCATGCACGTTTTATGTGCCCTTTTTTCCCACACCTGTGGCACTTTTCCTCCAGAAACCTGCATTCCCTCGCCAGGTGATCGCCATTGCATCTATAACATGCCTTTACATGCTCCCTTTGTGGTTTCTGATGCATGTTTAACTTGTGCACAATAACCTGACCTGCAACTTGCTTTGTAGTAGCCCAGTCTGAACCTTGTATTTTTTTTACATCTCGGTTCGCTGTCTCTATGGCTTGAGCAAGTTCCAACGCTTTTTCATACATAAGCCCAGTCTCGGACAATAATCTCCGCTGCATTCGATCATCCATTATCCCGCAAACTAGCCTATCTCTCAGCATGTGTTTCAGGTTGTTGCCGTAACTGCAATCGTGTGCCAATTTTCGCAACACCGCTGCATAATCCAATACAGTCTCTCCCGGTTTTCTGTTCCGTGAATTAAATTTGAAACGCTGTACAACCTCACTCGGTCTGGGATTGAAATGGTCCTTTAGCAAGGCCACTAAGTCAGCAAATGATCTGTCTCCAGGCTTTGCAGGACTGCATAAGTTTCTCATTAAACTATACGTCTGACTTCCCACGGAAGTGAGCAAAATAGCTCTCCTTTTTCCGACATCATTTATATCATTTTCTTCAAAGAAATGCATCAGCAACTCGCAGTATTCATCCCAGGTCTGCGTCTGAACATCAAAAGCAGAGATCTTTCCTACCGTAGCAGCCATGATCCGTTATTCAGTGTTCCTTTTCTTTTTTTTTCTTCGTCAAGATGTGATCTGTTTATCCTCATTGCCAATATGTGATATCTGAGTGGTAAGGTCAGAAACTGAGAGAAGCGAGGTATTAGGAACAAACCCAACTGTTTATTTACACGGTGTAGCAGAGGAACATATCTCTTACAAGCTGGAGGCCAGGCACAATCTTATTGCACGAGCACAAGATGGAGGATCAACCTCTGAGTCATACCCATAATGCAATGCCACATTACCTTATTAACTGGTGTACCAGGACATTGAATACATGACCCATTACCTTAAATACTGGTGAATGTGAACCCTTATTATTTGGCTCCATCTGGTGGATAACTTAAACAGCAGCACGGTGGCATAGTGGTTAGCACTGTTGCCTCACAGCGCCAGGGACCCGGGTTCGAATCCGGCCTCGGGCGACTGTCTGTGTGGAGTTTGCACATTCTCCCCGTGTTTGCGTGGGTTTCCTCCGGGTGCTCCGGTTTCCTCCCACAGTCCAAAGATGTGCGGGTTAGGTTGATTGGCTATGATAAATTGACCCTTAGTGTTAGGGGGATTAAATACGTGGGGTTACGGGGATAGGGTGGGATATGTGTTGGCGTAGGGGTTACGTGGATCGGGTGGGATATGTGTCGGTGCAGGCTCGATGGGCCGAAATGGCCTCTATCTGCACTGTGGGGTTTCTGTGATTTCTGTGATTTCTGTGATTACATCCCAGATTACTATAGTTTCGGATTGAGACAGGGCTATGGGGAGAGTGGTGCAGTGGGATTGGTTTGGAGATTAGTACAGGGCTATGGGGAGAGAGCGGGGCAGTGGGATTAGTTTGGGGATTGATACAGGGCTATGGGGAGAGAGTTGGACAGTGGGATTGATACAGGGCTATGGGGAGAAAGCGGGGCAGTGGGATTAGTTTGGGATTGATACAGGATTATGGGGAGAGCGCGGGACAGTGGAATTAATTTGGGATTGATAAAGGGCTATGGAGTGAGAGCGGGGAAGTGGGATTAGTTTGGGGATTGATACAGGGCTATGGGGAGAGCGTGGGACAGTGGGATTGATACAGGGCTATGGGGAGAGAGCGAGGCAGTGGGATGAGTTTGGGATTGATACAGGGATATGGGGAGAAAGCAAGACAGTGGGATTAGTTTGGAATTGATACAGGATTATGGGGAGAGAGTGGGGCAGTGGGATTAATTTGGGATTGATAAAGGGCTATGGAGTGAGAGCAGGGAAGTGGGATTAGTTTGGGGATTGATACAGGGCTATGGGGAGAGAGCGGGGCAGTGGGATTAGTTTGGGGATTGATACATGGCTATGGGGAGAGTGCGGGGCAGTGGAATTGTTTTGGGATTGATGCAGGGTTACGGGGAGTGAGCGGGGCAGTGGCATTAGTTTGAGATTGATAAAGAGCTATAGGGTGAGAGCGGGGAAGTGGGATTAGTTTGATACAGGGCTATGGGGAGAGTGGTGCAGTGGGATTAGTTTGGAGATTGGTACAGGACTATGGGGAGAGAGCGGGGCAGTGGGATTAGTTTGGGATTGATACAGGATTATGGGGGGAGAGCGGGACAGTGGAATTAATTTGGGATTGATAAAGGGCTATGGAGTGAGAGCGGGGAAGTGGGATTAGTTTGGGATTGATACAGGCCTATAGGGAGAGTGGTGCAGTGGGATTAGTTTGGAGATTGGTACAGGGCTATGGGAAGAGAGCGGGGCAGTGGGGACTAGTTTGGGATTGATACAGGGATATGGGGAGAGAGCGGGGCAGTGGGAATAGTTTGAGATTGATAAAGGGTTATGGGGTGAGAGTGGGGCAGTGGGATTAGTTTGAGATTGATACAGGCCTATGGGGAGAGTGGTGCAGTGGGATTAGTTTGGAGATTGGTACAGGACTATGGGAAGAGAGCGGGGCAGTGGTATTAATACAGGGCTATGGGGAGAGCGCGGGGCATTGGGGTGAGTTTGGGATTGATACAGGGCTGTAGGGAGAGAGCGGGGCAGTGGGACTAGTTTGGGATTGATACAGGGCTATGGGGAGAGCGCGGGGCAGTGGGACTAGTTTGGGGATTGATACAGGGCTATGGGTAGAGCGCGGGTCAGTGGAATTAGTTTGGGAATTGATACAATGCAATGGGGAGAGAGCGGGAAAGTGGGATTAGTTTGGGGATTGATACAGTGCAATTGGTAGAGAGCAGGGCAGTGGAATTAGTTTGGGGATTATGGGGAGAGAGCGGGCCAGTGGGATTAGTTCGGGGATTGATACATGGCTATGGGGAGAGAGCGGGGCAGTGGGATTAGTTTGTGGATTGATACAGGGCTATGGGGAGAGAGCGGGGCAGTGGGATTAATTTGGGATTGATACAGGGCTATGGGGAGAGAGTGGGGCAGTGGGATTAGTTTGGGATTGACACAGGGCTATGGAGAGGGAGAGGGGCAGTGGGATTAGTTTGGGGATTGTCGTGTATGTAACCTGTACCACCTTAAGAGGATACCTTAAGGTGATAGACTACTTTTTGATGGCTCCTGTACATTGTAGTACCGGTGGTGACCACACCGGTATATAAACCCTGCGGAGCAAAGTGTATCTCAGTTCAGCCCTGACCCTCAATCACTAAAGACCTGTTTACTTACTTCTGTAATCTGTGTCCTGTTATTCAGTATAACTGCAATTGAAAACACAGACACAACAGTGGCGACGAGTCTGATCTTACCTAGCGGCAGTTTTGCATCAAAGGAAGCTTCGTCCTCGGAAACGGGCGTCGAACAAGGGCATCCGCCCTCAACATCCTGCTGAGCACTGCATCACACGGGAGGCCATCGGGAACCCGGGTTGGTTTCTGGCCACGAAGTCAAACATCAGTGATCATCCCTTCGACGACAGCAGCGGGTAAGCCCGATCGAGCGGCACGGGGGGGAAGTCGGCTGAGTTGTCAATGGGAGAAGGGGAGGGAAAACGACCGCAGCCGGTGTCAGGGGCCGGGCTGCAATCGGGACAGAGACGTGCAGCAGCCAGAAAGCGTTTATGGCCACAAGGACCGCGGGAGCGGCGGGGGAACAAGAGCAGCAGCGCAGGGAAAAATAAAGGACCACTGGGAGGTGTGAACGGCAACAGCGCGGGAATCACCATTTTGAGTCGGTGGGGGAAGAAGACAAGCGCGGGAAAAGCCACCAAGTGCGGGGAAAAGCCGCCATCTTAAATAGAAAAAAAATAAAAAATAATATCCGAAGAGAAAGGGGAAATTCAGCAAGGATGCCAAAAATGGGTAACATCACTGCTTTTGATAGCGATGTGGAAGATTAGGCCACTTATGTGGAACGCATCAAAGTTTACTGTACAACGAATGAGGTACCGGATGATAAGAAAGCACTAACCCTATTAAACTCAATGGGTGCGAAGATGTACAGGTTATTAAGGAACATTGTAACACCAGACAAACCGGTAGGGAAGAGTTTCGCGGATATTGTTACTATCCTGCAAGAGCATTTAAACCCCACGCCGCTGCTGATAGCGGAACGATTTAAATTCTACAAAAGAATTCAACTTAAAGAAGAAAGCAACGCGGAATTCCTAACAGAACTGCGCAAGTTATCAAAGTACTGCCTGTTCAGAACAGGACTAGCAGATGCACTGAGAGATAAGTTTGTGTGTGGGCTCCTAAGGGAAGGAACCCAGAAGCGACTGCTAGAGGAAAAGGACCTTACGCTGGACAAAGCTTTCAGCATTGCAGCATCCCACGAGGCAGCAGCACGGGGCGCTGCAGAGATACAGCAAAGGCCATTGGAATTCAGCACCAATGAAATGGCATTGGGCACAGTAAAGTGCTATCGTTGTGGAAGGACAACGCATGACCAGAACCAGTGCTGGTTCAAAGATAAAGAATGCAGGCAATGTGGCAAACTTGGTCACATAGTGAGAGTATGCCGGTCAGGAAAGAAGACCAGCAGCAAAAAGTCACCGCAGGAGAAGTACAAAAAAGTACACAAGGTGACAGAGAACAGTTCGGATGAACAGAAGACGGATTCAGACTCCAGCAGTAAGCAACTGGGTTGTCTGAAAATACATAATGTGGGTAACACAGCAGACCACCAAACTATCTGGGTCATGCTTTGGATAGCAGGAGTCCAAGTGAAGATGGAATTGGACACTGGGTCGGCATTAACGGTCATGAATAAGCAAGATTACAAAAGGTTATTCTCACACATTCCCCTGAGGGATATGGAGATTGTATTGAAAACACACACAGGGCAAATAGTATACCCCAAAGGAAAGATAAAAGTAAACGTGGTCTACAATGGTAAAGAAAGTCAGAAAATGGACTTGTATGTGTTACCTGATGGAGGTCGGCCACTACTGGGACGGGAATGGATCCGGAGAATAAATGTGGACTGGCATTCCATACAAGCACTGACTGTAGATGCGTGTAAGGAGGACGACGTCAAACCTAAACGACTGTCCAAAATCTTAGACGATGCTAAGGAGGTGTTCCAACAGGGACTTGGAACACTGAAAGGAATTACGGCAAACATCAAGGTTGAAGAACATGCAAACCCAAAATTTTTCAAAGCCAGACCGGTGCCTTATGCGATACGACCTGCTGTGGAAGCAGAGCTGGAAGGGCTAGAACGTTCAGGGGTACTGTCCAAGGTGGACTGGAGCGAATGGGCTACACCCATTGTTCCTGTCATGAAGCGTTCGTTGAGCAACAAGCCGGGGGAACCTGGGAAGGTTCGCATCTGTGGCGATTTCAAGATCACTGTTAATCCGGTTCTTCACACGGTGCAATATCCGCTTCCGCGGATTGAAGAGATCTTCGCTTTGCTGTCTGGCGGGAAACACTTCACTAAGATAGACCTGGCGCAGGCGTACCTACAGATGGAAGTTGATGAAGCATCACGTCAGTATCTCACGATCAACACGCATAAGGGCTTATATCGGTATAATAGACTGGTTTTTGGAGTGGCATCGGCTCCAGCGATTTGGCAAAGGGCCATGGAGCAGGTATTGCAGGGAATTCCAGGCACACAATGTTACCTGGATGACATCCTGATTACAGGAGATGATGATAAGGATCACCTCGCGAATTTGGAGCAGGTGCTCATCAGATTGAAAGAATATGGGCTCAGAGTTAATCGCCAGAAATGCGAGTTCTTTCAAAAGCGAATCTCGTACTGCGGCCACGTCATTGACCTGGAGGGGCTCCATAAGTCACCTGACAAGATCGAAGCTGTTGTAAAAGCTCCTGCACCGGAAAATGTATCCCAGTTGAGGTCATTCCTCGGGTTGGTTAACTATTACCACAAGTTTCTTCCAAATTTATCCATGGTGTTACACCCGCTAAACACTCTTTTGCAAATGGGAATACCATGGAAGTGGAGCGATGATTGTAAGCGGGCTTTTCAAAAGAGCAAGGCACTGATCACCTCTAAGGAAGTGTTAGCTCACTTTAACCCAACGTTGCCTATTCGCTTAGCTTGTGATGCTTCTCCATATGATATCGGGGCAGTGCTCTCACAAGTTTCCAGATGGCTCGGAAAGGCCAGTCGCTTTCGCATCCAGATCATTGACCTCCGCTGAGCGCAACTATGCTCAGATCGATAGGGAGGCTCTCAGCCTCGTGTGGGGAGTTAAGAAATTTAACCATTACCTGCAAGGCCAAAAGTTTACGCTGCTGACAGATCACCAGCCGTTGGTTTCCATTTTCAACCCCAAGAAGGGTGTTCCGGTAATGACGGCACAGAGGCTTCAGAGATGGTCCCTTTTCCTAGGGGCACATCAATATGATATTGAATTCAAAGGTACAAAGCAACATGGTAATGCTGATGGGCTGTCGCACCTGCCACTACCTACAGCGGAAGAGGCACCGGCAGTTGACCCTGTCGAGATATTTCACTCGGCCATCATCGAATGCTTACCAGTCACCAATGTGGGTATTGAGAGAGAGACCCGAAATGACCCGACACTGTCTTGGGTCTACGACTTGACAGTGAAGGGATGGCCAGCACATGGCGACCCACTGTTACCAGCATTCTCAGTCAGACGAGAACAGCTGTCCGTCTGTCAAGGAACATTGATGTATGGAACAAGGGTGATTATTCCTCCTAAATTAAGAGAGTTCTGAAAGAATTGTACGAAGGTCATCTGGGGGGAGTCAAGATGAAAAGCCTTGCTAGGGCTTATGTGTGGTGGCCAGGTATCGACAAACAAATAGAGGATCTGACTAAAAGCTGCTCAGGGTGCCAAAAAGTTCAAAATGCACCTCCAATTGCACCGCTGCATCCGTGGGAATGGCCTTCAGCCCCATGGCAACGTGTGCATATCGACTTTGCAGGTCCATTCATGGATTCCATGTTTTTGATAGCAGTAGACGCACATTCTAAATGGCCAGAAGTGATTAAGATGTCGACCACTACCTCTGAGAAGACGATCACAGTTATAAGAACCAAATTTGCAAGGAATGGGTTGCCGGAGCAAATATGTTCAGACAACGGACCACAGTTCGTGTCAGAAGAATTCCAGAAATTCATGAAAAAGAATGGGGTGAAACACTATACATCTGCCCCATATCATCCGGCTACAAATGGGTTGGCCGAGAGATTTGTACAAACGTTCAAAAAAGCGATAAAGGCCATGAGTGAAGACCATATTCAACTACAACACAAGGTGGACAATTTCCTGATGGCGTATCGAAACGCCACGCATGCAGTGACAAATCAAAGCCCTGCCATAATGTTCTATAACAGAAGGTTGCGGTCCCGGTTGGATTTGTTAAAACCCAATGTGCGACGGGAAGTCGAAAACAAGCAATTCCAGCATGTAAATAACAAGGCCACTCGTAGTTTTGAAGTAGGACAACCAGTGTTGGCCAGGGACTATAGGAATGATAAATGGCAATCCGGAACAATTCGTGCCCGACAAGGACCCTTGATGTACACGGTAGACGTTGGAGAGAACGTAATACGACGTCATGCTGGCCAACTTGTGGAATCGAGAACAAGAGTCGACCCCATGTCTACGGCAGGGACACCAGTTGAAGAACTTATTGAGCCTGTGGCATCTACCTCAGACTCGAACGTATATGATGATGTTCAATCCATAGGAGATCAAATGGATGAGTCACCCCAGCAACGAGAACCAGAGACCCCTGAAAGGCGTTATCTGGGCCAGATCAGGAGGCCTCCTCAGAGACTGAATCTTTGAACAGTTTTATGTGTAAATTGTATATATGTTATCCATGTAATGTTTAATTTGGGGGGTACACTGTTAAACTAAAAGGGGAGGAATTGTAGTGTATGTAACCTGTACCACCTTAAGAGGATACCTTAAGGTGATAGACTACTTTTTGATGGCTCCTGTACATTGTAGTACCGGTGGTGACCACACCGGTATATAAACCCTGTGGAGCAAAGTGTATTCCAGTTCAGCCCTGATCCTCAATTACTAAAGACCTGTTTACTTACTTCTGTAGTTTGTGTCCTGTTATTCAGTATAACTGCAATTGAAAACACAGACACAACAGGGATTGATACAGGGGTATGGGGAGAGAGCGCGGCAGTGGGACTAGTTTGGGGATTGATACAGGGCTATGGGGAGAGAGCGGGGCAGTTGGATTAGTTTGGGGATTGATACAGGGCTATGGGGAGAGAGCGGGGCAGTGGGATTAGTTTGGGGATTGATACAGGGATATGGGGAGAGAGCGGGGCAGTGGGGTTAGTTTGGGATTGATACAGGGCTATGGGGAGAGAGCGGGGCAGTGGGATTAGTTTGGGATTGATACAGGGATATGGGGAGAGAGCGGGGCAGTGGGATTAGTTTGGGGATTGATACAGGGATATGGGGAGAGAGCGCGGCAGTGGGATTAGTTTGGGGATTGATACAGGGCTATGGGGAGAAAGCGAGGCAGTGGGATTAGTTTGGAATTGATACAGGATTATGGGGAGAGAGCGGGGCAGTGGGATTAGTTTGGGGATTGATACAGGGCTATGGGGAGAGTGCGGGGCAGTGGGATTAGTTTGGGGATTGATACAGGGCTATGGGGAGAGAGCGGGGCAGTGGGATTAGTTTGGAGATTGATACAGGGCTATGGGGAGAGAGCGGGGCAGTGCGATTAATTTGGGATTGATACAGGGCTATGGGGAGAGTGCGGGGCAGTGGGATTAGTTTGGGGATTGATGCAGGGATATGGGGAGAGAGCGGGGCAGTGGGATTAGTTTGGGGATTGATACAGGGCTATGGGGAGAGAGCGGGGCAGTGGGATTAGTTTGGGGATTGATACAGGGCTATGGGGAGAGTGCGGGGCAGTGGGATTAGTTTGGGGATTGATACAGGGATATGGGGAGAGAGCGGGGCAGTGGGATTAGTTTGGGGATTGATACAGGGATATGGGGAGAGAGCGGGGCAGTGGGATTAGTTTGGGGATTGATACAGGGCTATGGGGAGAGAGCGGGGCAGTGGGATTAATTTGGGATTGATACAGGGCTATGGGGAGAGTGCGGGGCAGTGGGATTAGTTTGGGGATTGATACAGGGCTATGGGGAGAGTGCGGGGCAGTGGAATTGTTTTGGGATTGATGCAGGGCTATGGGGAGAGAGCGGGGCAGTGGCATTAGTTTGAGATTGATACAGGGCTATGGGGAGAGAGCGGGGCTGTGGGATTAGTTTGGAGATTGGTACAGGGCCATGGGGAGAGCGCGGGGCATTGGGACTAGTTTGGGATTGATACAGGGCTATGGGGAGAGAGTTAGACAGTGGGATTGATACAGGGCTATGGGGAGAAAGCGGGGCAGTGGGATTAGTTTAGGATTGATACAGGATTATGGGGAGAGAGCGGGACAGTGGAATTAATTTGGGATTGATAAAGGGCTATGGAGTGAGAGCGGGGAAGTGGGATTAGTTTGGGATTGATACAGGCCTATGGGGAGAATGGTGCAGTGGGATTAGTTTGGAGATTGGTACAGGGCTACGGGGAGAGAGCGGGGCAGTGGGATTAGTTTGGGGATTGATACAGGGCTATGGGGAGAGAGTGGGACAGTGTGATTAGTTTGGGGATCGATACGGGGTTATGGGGAGAGAGCGAGGCAGTGGGATTAGTTTGGGGATTGATACAGGGCTATGGCGAGAGAGCGGGGCAGTGGGATTAGTTTGGGGATTGATACAGGGCTATGGGGAGAGAGTGGGGCAGTGGGATTAGTTTGGGGATTGATACAGGGCTATGGGGAGAGAGCGGGGCAGTAGGATTAATTTGGAATTGATACAGGGCTATGGGGAGAGAGCAGGGCAGTGGGATTAGTTTGGGGATTGATACAGGGCTATGGGGAGAGAGTGGGTCAGTGGGATTAGTTTGGGGATTGATACAGGGCTATGGGGAAAGAGCGGGGCAGTAGGATTAATTTGGGATTGATACAGGGCTAATTTTAAAATTGTGACCCCTTATTCTGGATTCCCCCATGAGAGGAAATAGTTTCCCTATATAATTGTACACAGCTCGAGTTGATTACTAATCCCTCTTCTATATTCAGGGTAACACAAATCTAGCCTCTGCAACCTCTGCTGATAATTTCGGAGACGAATTGGCTGGGCCTCTTTTCTCTTGAAAAGAAGCTTTAAAATTACGAAAGGTTTTGATAGAGTAGATGCAGAGAGAGCGTTTCCACTTGTGGGGAAGAGTAAAACTCGAGGCTTCCTCTCTCAACTTATTGTATTTGGTCTGGTTCTCCCTTGAAGAATTCATCTGACATGCATCATACACCCTCTTTTTTTGTTTCATCATCTTCTCTATCTCCCTCATCATCCAAGGAGCCCTCGCTTTGGTTCGCTTAACCTTCCCTCTTGTTGGAATGTATCTAGCCTGTACTTGGAACATCTCCTCCTTAAAGATCACCCATTGTTCCGTTCCAGTTTTTCCTGTCAGTCTTTGGTTCCATTTTACCCTGGCTAGAATCCTTTCGCATCCCATTGAAGTTAGCCCTATTCCAGTTTAGAAGTTCCACACTAGATTGTTCCTTGCTCCTCGCCATTGCTAATCTAAATCTTATGATACGATATCAGGAAAGGATGAACAGGACTCTTTTCTCTTGAAAAAAGGCCGAGAGGTGACCTAAATTATGAAAGGTTTTGATACGAGTGGATAGAGAGAGAATGTTTCCTCTTGTAGGGAAGAGCATAACTAGGGGCAGCACGGTGGCATAGTGGTTAGCACTGTTGCCTCACAGCGCCAGGGACCCGGGTTCGAATCCGGCCTCGGGTGACTGTCTGTGTGGAGTTTGCACATTCTCCCTGTGTTTGCGTGGGTTTTCTCCGGGTGCTCCGGTTTCCTCCCACAGTCCAAAGATGTGCGGGTTAGGTTGATTGGCTGTGATAAATTGACCCTTAGTGTTAGGGGGATTAAATACGTGGGGTTACGGGAATAGGGTGGGATATGTGTCGGTGCAGGCTCGATGGGCTGAAATGGCCTCTATCTGCACTGTGGGGTTTCTGTGATTCTGTGAATACAAGATAGTCACCAAGAAATCATACAGGGAATTCAGAAGAAACTTCTTTACCCAGAGAGTGGTGAGAATGTGGAACTCGCTGCCACAGGGAGTGGTGGAGGCGAATAGTATCGATGCATTTAAGGGGAGGCTAGACAGGCACATGAGGGAGATGGGAATAGAGGGCTATGCTGATAGAGTTAGATGAGGAAAGACAGGAGGAGGCTTGAGTGGAGCATAAACGCCGTCATGGGCTGGTTGGGCCGAATGGCCTGTTTCTGTGACGTACATCCTGAGTAATTCTACCTAATAATTGAACCTTTTTCGCCCCGGTACCATTCTGGTGTATCTGCACTATAGCCCCTCCCAGGCCTCTCTTGCTGCAGCGATACAAAGCCCTGGTCAGACATCTGGAGTGCTGTGCGCAGTTCTGGGCACCGCCCCTTAGAAAGGATATGTTGGCCTCGGAAGGAGTGCAGCGCAGATTCCCCAGAACGTTACCAGGGCTCCAAGGCTTAGATTATGAGGAGAGATTACATAAACTCGGCTTGTATTCCTTGGAATGTAGAAGGTTAAGGGGGGGGATTTGATTGCGTTTTTTTTTAGGGATTTTGAAAGGAATCGACAGGGTTGATAGTCAGAAACTTGTTCTGCTGGTATGGGGGTAGTCTCGGACAAGGGAACAGAACCTTAAAATCAGAGCCAGGCCATTCAGGAGAGAAGTTAGGAAACACTTCTTCACACAAAGGGTGGTAGAAGTGTGGAACACTCTTCCACAAAGAGCAGTAGATGCTGGCTCAATTAATCATTTAAAATCTGAGACCGATAGATTTTTGCTAGCCCAGGATATTAAGGGATCTGGAGTCAAGGCAGGTGGATGGAGTTTGGATACAGATCAGCCACGGTCTCATTGAATGGCGGAACAGGCTCGAGGGGCTGAATGGCTTCCTCCTGTTTCTAATATATCCTTCCTCAGGTTAGGCAGCTCGTCTATTCCGATTTTTCCAAGTTCCCAATTTAGGGCTGGTGCCGGGGAGATCTGCCTCACAACTCGCTGCGACCCAGGCCTCTCGCACCTTCGAGGAGTTTAAGTTATTGGGGCGTGGGCGCAAGTCCTCGCGTACCGGCCCGTCCCGAACGACCGAGGGGCTCGCCTTCACGTAGTGACTTTTGCGTAGGGAGAAGTCCACAGGGAGAGGCGTAAATGGGGGCGGGGATAAAGGACGGGAATGGACCCCGAGGCAAAGGAGGAGTGGCTGGGATGAGGTTGATCAAAAACACAGTCAAGGAGGCGGATTTTCAACAATGGTCTTAACATAGTAGGAGCAGGAGTAGGCCATTCGGCCCCTCGAGCCTGCTCCGCCATTTAATGAGATCATGGCTGATCATCCAAATTCAGTACCCTGTCCCTGCTTTATCCCCATATCCCTTTAGCCTTAAGAAATATATCTAACTCCTTCTTGAATATATTTAATGAATTGGCCTCAACTGCTTTTTGTGGTAGAGAGTTCCACAGGTTCACCACTCTCTGGGTGAAGAAATTCCTCATCTCGGTCCTAAATGGCTTACCCCTTATCCTTAGACTGTGACCCCTGGTCCTGGACTCCCGCCATCGGGAACATCCTTCCTGCATCTAGTCTGTCTAGTCCTGTTAGAATTTTATAAGTTTCAATGAGATCCCCTCGTTCTTCTAAACTCTAGCGAATATAAGCCCAATCGACTCAATCTCTCCTCATACGTCATTCCTGCCATCCCAAGTATCAGCCTGGTGAATCTTCGCTGCACTCCCTCCATGGCAAGAACATCCTTCCTCAGATAAGGCGACCAAAACTGCACACAATACTCAAGGTGTGGTCTCACCAAGGCCCTGTACAACTGCAGCAAGATATCCTTGTTCCTGTACTCGAATCCTCTCGCTATGAAGGCCAACATACCATTTGCCTTCTTAACCGCCTGCTGCACCTGCATGCTTACCTTCAGCGACTGGTGCACAAGGACACCCAGGTCTCGTTGCACTTCCCATTTCCCAATCTATTGTCTTGAAGGAGAGGCTTAGGGAGGGGATTGCAGTGCTATCGCTATCTGGAGGCTATAATTACAACGTGCTGAGTTTATCGGGGCGAATCCTATTATAACTGAGGACGTCGAGAGAAAATACAGAGAGAAGGCATGAAATGGGCGTTGAATGACATCCGCAACCCCAGACCCCTAACCCCAATCAACTGAAGACTTTGTTTGATCTTCACAAGAGTGTAAATCAGACAAAATTTGACACCGAGCCACATCAGGAGATATTAGGACAGGTGACCAAAAGCTTAGACAAAGAGGTCGGTTTTAAGGAGCGTCTTAAAGGAGGAGAGGTTCAGGGAGGGAGTGCCAGAGCTTAGGGCCCCAGGCAGCTGAAGGCATGGCCGCCAATGGCGGAGCGATGGAAATCGGGGGATGCGCAAGAGGCCAGAATTGGGGGAGCGCAGAGATCTCGGAGGGTTGCAGGACGGGAGGAGGTTACAGAGATAGGGGGGTGGAAGAGGGTCACGGAGAAATTTGAACACGAGGATAAGAATTTTTTAATGGAGGTGTTGGGGGACCAGGAGCCAACATAGGTCAGTGAGCACATGGCGGGGTGGGGGGTTGATGCGTGAACGGGACTCGGTGCGAGTTAGGATATGGGCAGCGGGAGTTTTGGATGAGTTTAAGTTTGGGGAGGGTGGAAGATGGCCAGGAGAGTGTTGGAATAGTCGAGCCTAGCTCCTCCGAAGACGCACCGTGGCAGAAACCGGGAGGAATGCAGCCGCTCGAGTTGGGGAGGGCTGAGCTGGTGAGGGACTGTCCCTTTAATGATTTAGCCAGGGGTGAGGGGTTAAATAAAACAAGGGGGGGGGGTCCCCCTGTAGTACTGACTCACTGCCAGCAGTGGGGTGGCTGAGTTGTTTGTCAGGAGGCACTTAAAGGGACTAACTGATTGGCAAATAAATGGATGGGCTCCAACCAGGTTCCTGCCTCTTCTGAAGGCACTGAGCTGCACTGGGAGACCGACTGCAAGAGGTGCCAGGCAGCCTTACTCATGCTTTGTGTCTAAGCCCAACGGGGGAGGGGGCGGCGGTGGGATATTCAACCAAGGAGGGCATCACAACTGATCCCACTCTCGCACTCCAGCACTCAATAGTGATTATGGGGCTGGGAACCCGCACTCATTTTTCCCCCGTCCCCGAAATCAGGAGCATAGCGGCCGTGCTCTGCGACTGGTCCTGTCCTGCCCTACCTGAGGCCAGCACAGAGCAGGGGAAGCGGAGGGGCTTGCCGGGACTGTGGGACTCCCTGCCGAATGGTGCCAAGAGCCTTCTTTGCTTCTGTAATGTTACAGGTTACAAGCCGATCTCCCTTGGCACTGTGCATGGTTTCCCTAGCCACCGACTCCATCCCTCTCCCCGGCAACTGTCTCGAGGCCGAACCAGACCCTTCGCAACCTTGGCGTCCTATTTAACCCCGCGATGAGCTTCCGAACCCACTATCCTGCTGGTCGATTGCGGGCCCCCCACCCTCGTATTCTCCTCGGAGCTATTTGAAGTCAGCTCGGGGGGTTGGGGAGTTGTGCCAGGCATCCTGGGGAAACACTCCTCCCTTGCTCAACACCACCACTGCCCGCTCATTCCGTTGCAAGCTTGTGGAATCTTGCTGCACTTCCCCGAACATCCATCACGTTTGACCATGTTACGAGTCGTCGCACTTTTAAGATACTTCGAACACCTCAAGACATGACAATAGAAATCCCAGCCTGGCTCTGTAAGTCTAGGATCAGGAGGCCATTCAGCCCCTCGAGCCCATTCCTCCACTTAATCAGATCATGGCTGATTTGTATATAGGAACAGGAGGAGGCTATTCAGCCCCTTGAGCCTGTTCCCCTCCATTCAATCAGATCATGGCTGATCTGTATTTTAACTCCCTCTACCCTCCTTGGTTCCATAACCCTGAATACCCTCTGTCATGAATCTTACCATTCATGTAGAAATGACTCATGAGATAACACTGGGCGGCCAACTGGTGGTGCCGTCCAAGGAAAGTATAAATACTCGGGTGTGGGCCCAGCTTGCTCAGGACGTTTTTGTAACCAGGAACTAGTGATGTAACTAGAACTCATGGTTGTGAAACAGTTGATTAAAGCCTTGTTTTATACTCAAACCAAGTGCTTAGTAGTTTTCTTACGTCACCCTTGCCTAGCAAAAATTTCCAACTGACCCCCAGCCTCAACAGCTTTTTTTTGGGTGGCGGGGAGGGGGCGCGAAAGAGTTCCACTACCCTGTGCGCGAAGAAGTGTTTCCTGACATCACTCCGGAACGGGCTGGCTCTGATTTTATGGTTATGCCCCCTTGTTCTGGACTCCCCACCCCCAGAGGAAATAGTTTCTCTCTATGTACCCAATCAACTCCTTTAAACCCCTCAATTAGACCAGCCCTTAATCTTCTATACTCGAGGGAATACATGCCTAGTCTGTGCAATCGGTCCCGAGGCATTGCTGAGTGCAAGCCAGAGGACATGCTGGAGCGTGACGCATACAAGAAGTACCCAAGACTTGAAATATGGAGGGCAAACCACTTTGAATAAAAATTCTCTCTCGGTTTCCGACGCTCACTTGTTCTGACTCACAGCTAGAGAATCTGGTTTGGTCCAATTGGATCTCACTTGTGCCCTGCCTGGTGTGACAGGGGCAACCTGCTGAATGACCATCTCAAGTCTCCCAACCTTGACCAAAGCATCAAAATGGTTCACACGATCACCTACATAGAATGACACAGCACAGAAGGAGGCCATTCGGCCCATCGGGCCTGTGCCGGCTCTTTGGCCGAGCTATCCAATTAATCCCGCTCCCCCCTGCTCTTTCCCCATAGCCCTGTAATTTTTTCCCCTTCAAGTATTTACCCAATTCATTGTTTTGGAAGTTACTATCGAATCTGCCTCCACCGCCCTTTCAGGCAGCGCATTCTCATCTCGATTCTGATTCTTCTGCCAATTACCTTACATCTGTGTCCTCTGGTTACCGACCCACCCACCACTGGAAACAGTTTCTCCTTATTTTCTCCGTCAAATCCATTCATGATTTTGAACACCTCTATTAAATCTCATAACCTTCTCTACTCTTAAGGAGAACAACCCCAGCTTCTCCACGTAACTGAAGTCCCTCATCCCTGGTGCCATTCTGGTCAATCTCCCCTTAACCTTCTCTGCTCTAAGGAGAACAACCCCAGCTTCTCCAGTCTCTCCACATCACTGAAGTCCCTCATCCCTGGTACCATTCTAGTCAATCTCCCCTTAACCTTCTCTGCTCTAAGGAGAACAACCCCAGCTTCTCCAGTCTCTCCACATCACTGAAGTCCCTCATCCCTGGTACCATTCTGGTCAATCTCCCCTTAACCTTCTCTGCTCTAAGGAGAACAACCCCAGCTTCTCCACATCACTGAAGTCCCTCATCCCTGGTACCATTCTAGTCAATCTCCCCTTAACCTTCTCTGCTCTAAGGAGAACAACCCCAGCTTCTCCAGATAACTGAAGTCCCTCATCCCTGGTACCATTCTGGTCAATCTCCCCTTAACCTTCTCTGCTCTAAGGAGAACAACCCCAGCTTCTCCACATCACTGAAGTCCCTCATCCCTGGTACCATTCTAGTCAATCTCCCCTTAACCTTCTCTGCTCTAAGGAGAACAACCCCAGCTTCTCCAGATAACTGAAGTCCCTCATCCCTGGTACCATTCTGGTCAATCTCCCCTTAACCTTCTCTGCTCTAAGGAGAACAACCCCAGCTTCTCCAGTCTCTCCACATCACTGAAGTCCCTCATCCCTGGTACCATTCTAGTCAATCTCCCCTTAACCTTCTCTGCTCTATGGAGAACAATCCCAGCTTCTCCAGTCTCTCCACATCACTGAAGTCCCTCATCCCTGGTACCATTCTGGTCAATCTCCCCTTAACCTTCTCTGCTCTAAGGAGAACAACCCCAACTTCTCCAGTCTCTCCACATAACTGAAGTCCCTCATCCCTGGTGCCATTCTGGTCAATCTCCTCTGCACCCTCTCCAAGGCTTTGACATCCTTCCTAAAGTGTGGTGCCCAGAATTGAACACAACACACTCCAGCTGGGGCCTAACCAGTGTTTTACAAAGGTTTTGCATAACTTCCTTGCTTTTGTACTCTATGGGCTCGATTTTCCAAGCCCCGAGGAGGCAGGTTTGGAGGCGGGAGTGGTGGGAAAATGGCAGAATCGGGGGGGGGGGCACGAACCCATCCCGCCCCCATGCCCGTTTCCCAGGAGGCAGGTACCCGACCTGTGCTGGGAGCCGCCTCCCTGAGGCGGGAAGGAGATTAGTGCCAATTAACTGCCTGTTAACAGGTAGTTAACAGGCAGTTTTTTGCCTAATCCCTATTTTTAGCCCTGAAATGTGGGCTGTCCGACGGCTCCGAACCACGCCAAGTTAGCGAGGCGGACCATCGGTCTGCAGGGGTTGGAGGGGTCGAGATGTCTGTTGTGCAGATGAGTGATGGGTGCATGAGTTCAGAGGTAAGTGTGTGAGGTAAGTGTAAAGTGTTTTAATAAGTTTTACTTACCTTTACTTTCTCCTGCAGGCTTCCTTCCTTCAGTTCTCGGGAGTCCCTCAGCTCACCGGCACAGAAAGCAGAATGGCCGCTGGCTGAACTGTCAAAAGCTGCAGCCTCTGCTTTCTGGTCTGGAGAGCTCTCTAACTGAGTCTGAGTAGAAGGACTCAAGTTAGAAGACAGATTGTCAGTGTTTGACAGCTTCACAGAGCTGTCAAACGCTGATTTTTCATCTGTCAAAAGCTCTTGACAGATGAAATGTCAATCGCTGACGTCACCAGTAACCAGGTGTCCCTTAATTGGCCCTTAATCAAGGCAAAATAGCGTGGGTTGGCCACAAGTCGATGGAGGCGGGACTACAACCCAAAAAGTGGGAGTCCCGCCTCCAAAAGCTTCCCATTGACAAAATCGAGCCCTGTCTCTCTATTTATAAAGCCAAAGGTCCCGTATGCTATTTAACAGCCTTCTCAACTTGTCCTGCCACCTTCAAAGATTAGTGTACGCACACCCCCAGGTCTCTCTGTTCCTGCATCCCCTTTAAAATTGTACCATTTAATTCATATTGCTGAAAAGAATTAAAATGCACCCTCATAATCCAGGGGTCCATTTCAAGATCTTCTTTTTGCCTTTAGGGATAGGGGGCAAAGAAGTCTGAAAGAAATACATTTTAAATATGCACCACTACAACTTCGCTTTAAACATTCAATCCAGTTTGCAGTAAGGTAGGAAGAAACTACTATTTCCTCTGGTGGGTGAAATTAAGAACAAGGGGACACAATCCTAAAATTAGAGAGCCAGGCCATTCAGGAGGGAAATCAGGAAGGGCACACAAAGGGCAGTGGAAATCTGGAACTCTCTCAACCTGTGGATACTTGGGGTCCATTGGAACGTTCAAGACCGCGATCGATAGATTTTTTTTCTTGGTTAAGGGCGTCGAGGGATCTGGAGTCGAGGTAGAGATCAGCCACAATCCGACTGAATCGGAGCAGACACGAAGGGCTGAATGGCCTAAGCCTGTTCCTAGAACAGTTGCCTGCTTCCGTATTATCTTATCTGTAAATAAATTCAGTTAAGTAGTGTTTAGCCAGTGGGTGGTGATCTCGTGGTGCGTTATCCTTCAGCTTGCTGCGGGGACGGCAGATTTGACGCCCCGCCCCGCAGTGTTTCCCAATGAGTTAACCAGCTGGGCTGTACCGAGCGGAACAAGTTACGCGGAGGAAATTAGTGGCACTGCACATTGCTTGGGCAGGCGACGGATGCCCGCTGCGGCAAAGTGGGCGGAGGCCGAAGAGGCAGCGAAGGCTCGTACCTCTCCTGCACCGATGGCACTCGCCCCTAACCCCCCCACCTTGCTGCATGAGCCGGTCCCTCTCGCTTTGGACAGGCGAGGCCGACAGTGCCTCTCAAGAGCGCCGTCATGTCGCTGATGTGCCAGCGGTTGAGGAAAAGCCATCCATCTCTCCCATTTTACCCGTGTACATACCCGCGGGCTATGCCCATCCGAAGCTGGGTGGGGACGGCAGAGCGGGCAAAGCACGAGGGCGGAGGGCCGGTGCTTGGAGATCTGCAACCTTTGGAGGGGGACGGGGGGGAAAGACGGTTGAGGGAGCGACGGGATTAATTTGAGGGCATCACCGAACAGGCTCAACACCACGTTAACCAATAATTGGTGTGGCTCATTCTGTACCCCACCCTCCAAGTCAGAAGCGCGTGGGTTCAATCCCCACAATCCCGGAGGGGCAGTGCTGAGGGAGCGCCGCACTGTCGGAGGGGCAGTACTGAGGGAGCGTTGCACTGTCGGAGGGGCAGTACTGAGGGAGTGCCGCACTGTCGGAGGGGCAGTACTGAGGGAGCGCTGCACTGTCGGAGGGGCAGTACTGAGGGAGCGTTGCACTGTGGGAGGGTCAGTACTGAGGGAGCGCCGCACTGTCGGAGGGGCAGTACTGACGGAGCGCTGCACTGTCGGAGGGGCAGTACTGAGGGAGCGCTGCACTGTCAGAGGGTCAGTGCTGAGGGAGTGCCGTACTGTCGGAGGGTCAGTACTGAGGGAGCGCCGCACTGTCGGAGGATCAGTACTGAGGGAGTGCCGCGCTGTCGGAGGGTCAGTACTGAGGGAGCGCCGCACTGTCGGAGGGTCAGTACTGAGGGAACGCTGAACTGTCGGAGGGTCAGTACTGAGGGAGTTCCGCACTGTCGGAGAGGCAGTACTGAGGGAGTTCCGCACTGTTGGAGAGGCAGTACTGAGGGAGAGCTGCACTGTCGGAGGCAGTACTGAGGGAGTGCTGCACTGTTGGAGGGGCAGTACTGAGGGAGCGCCGCACTGTCGGAGAGGCAGTACGGAGGGAGAGCTGCACTGTCGGAGGCAGTACTGAGGGAGTGCTGCACTGTTGGAGGGGCAGTACTGAGGGAGCGCCGCACTGTCGGAGGGGCAGTACTGAGGGAGCGCTGCACTGTCGGAGGGGCAGTACTGAGGGAGTGCTGCACTGTTGGAGGGGCAGTACTGAGGGAGCGCCGCACTGTCGGAGGGGCAGTACTGAGGGAGTGCTGCACTGTTGGAGGGGCAGTACTGAGGGAGCGCCGCACTGTCGGAGAGGCAGTACGGAGGGAGAGCTGCACTGTCGGAGGCAGTACTGAGGGAGTGCTGCACTGTTGGAGGGGCAGTACTGAGGGAGCGCCGCACTGTCGGAGGGGCAGTCTTGCGGATGAGACGTTAAACCAAGGGCCCAGTCAGCCCTCTCAGGTGGACGTAAAACATCCCACCACACTACTGGAAGAGATGAAGAATTCTCCCCGGTGTTACTAGGCTTGTAATCCAGAGGGGTACAGTAGTGAATTGGTTATGTTACTGTACGACTATTCCACAGAACACGAGATCAATTCCTATGTGTTGCAGTTTGAGAATTTGAATAAATCTGTTAAAACCCAATGGTCCTTTAGGGAAGGAAACCCACAGTCCTTACCCGGACTGGGCCTATATATGACTCAGACAGGTCTGATTCCAGTCTTTACATGCGGCAGCACTCTCCCTCACCGCTGAGTGAGAAGGTCGTGGGTTCAAGCCCCCGACACACTCCAGAGACTCCAGGCTGACATTCCCAGGGCAGTACTGAGGGAGTGCCGCACTGTCGGAGGGGCAGTACTGAGGGAGCGCCGCACTGTCGGAGGATCAGTACTGAGGCAGTGCCGCGCTGTCGGAGGGGCAGTACTGAGGGAGCGCCGCACTGTCGGAGGGTCAGTACTGAGGGAGCGCCGCACTGTCGGAGGATCAGTACTGAGGGAGTGCCGCGCTGTCGGAGGGGCAGTACTGAGGGAGCGCCGCGCTGTCGGAGGGGCAGTACTGAGGGAGCGCCGCGCTGTCGGAGGGGCAGTACTGAGGGAGCGCTGCACTGTCGGAGGGGCAGTACTGAAGGAGCGCCACACTGTCGGAGGGTCAGTACTGAGGGAGTGCCGCGCTGTTGGAGGGGCAGTATTGAGGGAGCGCCGCGCTATCGGAGGGGCAGTACTGAGGGAGCGCTGCACTGTCGGAGGGTCAGTACTGAGGGAGCACCACACTGTCGGAGGGTCAGTACTGAAGGAGCGCCACACTGTCGGAGGGTCAGTACTGAGGGAGTGCCGCACTGTTGGAGGGGCAGTACTGAGGGAGTGCCGCACTGTCGGAGGGGCAGTACTGAGGGAGCGCCACACTGTCGGAGGGGCAGTACTGAGGGAGTGCTGCACTGTCGGAGGGTCAGTACTGAGGGAGTGCCGCACTGTTGGAGGGGCAGTATTGAGGGAGCACCGCACTGTCGGAGGGTCAGTACTGAGGGAGCGCCACACTGTCGGAGGGTCAGTACTGAGGGAGTGCCGCACTGTCGGAGGGGCGGTACTGAGGGAGCGCCGCGCTATCGGAGGGACAGTACTGAGGGAGCGCCGCACTGTCGGAGGGACAGTACTGAGGGAGCGCTGTACTGTCGGAGGGGCAGTACTGAGGGAGCGCCGCGCTATCGGAGGGACAGTACTGAGGGAGCGCTGCACTGTCGGAGGGTCAGTACTGAGGGAGTGCCGTACTGTCGGAGGGTCAGTACTGAAGGAGCGCTGCGCTGTCGGAGGGGCAGTACTGAGGGAGCGCCGTACTGTCGGAGGGTCAGTACTGAGGGAGTGCCGTACTGTCGGAGGGTCAGTACTGAGGGAGTGCCGTACTGTCGGAGGGTCAGTACTGAGGGAGCGCCACACTGTCGGAGGGTCAGCACTGAAGGAGCGCTGCGCTGTCGGAGGTGCCGTCTTTTGGGATGAGACGTTAAAACGTGGGCCCCTTCTGCCCTCTCGGGTGGATGTAATAGATCCCGCAGCCAGTATTGGAGTTCTCCTCGGTGTCCTGGGGCCAATATTAATCCCTCAACCAACATCACTAAAATATAACAGATAATCTGGCTCATTTATCACATTGCTGTTCATGGGGGCAAAATTGGCTGCCACGTTTCCTATATTACAAAAGTACTTCGTTGACAGTGAAGCACTTTGGGACGTCCTGAGGTGATGAAAGAGCGCGATAGAAAGGCGAGTTCTTTTCTTTTTTCTTTTTATTACCTTCTTCCCCCTCTTTCCGTCTGAAGTACAGTCCGTTATTCCTTTGTGTGTGTGTTTTTTTTAAAAAGTGGTTTCGGTGAAGTCCGTGGCAAAATAAAAAACAAAAGGAGGAACGAAGATATCCAGCGAGAGAAAATAAAAAATGAAAGAGGGAACGAAGAAATCGACGGCGGAAGTAATGATTTTTTTTTTTAAAAAAAGATGAAGTTTCTTTTTGCAGAAGGAGTTCAGAGCTGGGATCCTCCGTCTCCCCACCACCACCCCCCCACCCCTTCCTCCCCTGGGGACACAGCGCCCCCTCCCAGTGGCGTTAGCTATTCCGCAATATCAGTTTGTCCTCGGAACATCGGAAGGAGGCGGCGGGGGTTGCGTCCTCGGTGAAACGCTGACATCCCTCCGCCGTGATCTGTTTGCAGGACCGCAGATCAATCCGGGTGATGCTCGGGCAGCGTTTGAAGAGCGGGAGGCACTGGTCCGTGAGGCGGCTACACCCTGCAGTGGAGAGAGAGAGAGGGTTAGTATAGGAGTGAGAGAGAGAGAGAGAGAGGGTTAGTATAGGAGAGAGAGAGAGAGCGAGAGAGAGCGAGAGAGAGTGAGAGAGAGTGTTCGTATTGGAGAGAGTGAGAGAGAGAGTGAGAGGGTTAGTATAAGGGAGAGAGAGAGAGAGAGGGTTAGTATAGGGGAGAGAGAGAGAGAGAGAGAGAGAGAGAGTTAGTATAGGAGAGAGAGAGAGAGAGAGGGTTAGTATAGGAGAGAGAGAGAGAGAGAGAGAGAGTTAGTATAGGAGAGAGAGAGAGAGAGAGAGAGTTAGTATAGGAGAGAGAGAGAGAGAGGGAGAGAGGGTTAGTATAGGGGAGAGAGAGAGAGAGAGAGAGAGGGTTAGTATAGGGGAGAGAGAGAGAGAGACCCTGTTCAACATATACATAAATGAATTAGCAGACATGCTGGAGCAAAGCGAGTCACCAGGTCTCCGTCTCCTGGATGGAGAAGTGAAGTCCCTGTTCTATGCGGACGACCTGGTTCTGCTGTCTCCCACAGAACAGGGATTACAGCAACAACTAGACCTACTCGACAAATACTGCCAAAATTGGGCTCTAACAGTAAATCTAAAGAAAACCAACATCATGATTTTTCAGAAAAGACCCAGATGTCAGGAAAACAAATACCAGTTTACCCTCAGTGATACCACTATAGGACACACTATGAGCTACACCTACCTTGGTCTAACTATTACAGCATCAGGGAGCTTCAGCATAGCAGTGAATGCACTAAAAGAAAAAGCCCGAAGAGCCCTATATGCAATAAAAAGAAAATTCTACAACATCCAAATCCCAATCAAAATCTGGCTCAAAATTTTTGACAGCATAATCCTGCCCATTGCACTGTACGGTAGTGAAGTATGGGGCCCGCTAAATCACCAAAGCTACACTAAATGGGAAAAACACACAATAGAAGCCCTACATGCAGAATTCTGCCGAAGCATCCTTCGCACCCAAAGAAAAACGCCAACAAATGCATGCAGAGCCGAACTAGGCAGATACCCACTGATAATAAACATCCAAAAACGAGCACTAAACTTCCTAAATCACCTCAAATCTAGCTCCCCAGACACCCTTCATTTCAAAGCCTTTCAGACCCAAGAGCTAAACCCAGAAAAGAGTCCCCTGAGTCAGCTGCTACTGAAACTAAGTACTCAGCCGGACCCTGACCAGCCCCAGACCAACACAGCCGTCCAAACACCAATCCGAGTGAACCAAATCATTAAAAAATGCAAAGAAACCTACCTGGAACATTGGAACAAAATAACCGAAAGCCAAAGCAGATTAGAATGTTACCGGGCCCTAAAAAGAGAATATAAACTGGCAGACTACCTCACGACCATCAGAGACACAAAACAGAGACAGACCCTCACCAGGTACAGACTAAGCGACCACCAACTGGAAATTGAAAAAGGCAGATACAAGAAATCCTGGCAGCCTAGAGAGAATAGAATATGCGATCAATGTCTGGCTGGCGAGGTTGAAACAGAAATGCATTTCCTCCTAAAATGCGAAAAATTCAACACATCAAGAAACATATTATTCAACAAGCTAAGCCAAACAACCCCAGATTTCAAGGAATTGGATGATCTGTCAAAATTGAGATTAGTCCTAGGAGAAGGAGACAGACCATACCTTGGGGCTAAATATGTAACAACATGTCACAACCTGAGGACTGTTTAAAAGTAAGACTGTTTAAAATTAATATTGAATGTACCAAATGAAGTAGAAAGACTGTTTAAAATTAATATTGTTCAAAAGTAATATTGTATATACCCAACAAATGTCAAATCGATTGACACCTACAGAATGTTGGAAAACTGTACCTTTTTGCTATGTAAGCTTTGGCAATATGGTTCTCTGTAAACTTTCATGCCAATAAAGCATTTGAACTGAACTGAACTGAACTGAGAGAGAGGGTTAGTATAGGAGAGAGAGAGAGAGAGAGAGAGGGTTAGGATAGGAGAGAGAGAGAGAGGGTTAGTATAGGAGAGAGAGAGAGAGAGCGAGAGGGTTAGTATAGGAGAGAGAGAGAGAGCGAGAGGGTTAGTATAGGAGAGAGAGAGAGAGAGAGAGGGTTAGTATAGGAGAGAGAGAGAGAGCGAGAGGGTTAGTATAGGAGAGAGAGAGAGAGGGTTAGTATAGGAGAGAGAGAGAGAGAGCGAGAGAGAGAGGGTTAGTATAGGAGAGAGAGAGAGAGAGAGAGCGAGAGAGAGAGGGTTAGTATAGGAGAGAGAGAGAGAGAGGGTTAGTATAGGAGAGAGAGTGAGAGAGAGGGTTAGTATAGGAGAGAGAGAGAGAGAGAGGGTTAGTATAGGAGAGAGAGAGAGTGAGAGAGAGGGTTAGTATAGGAGAGAGAGAGAGAGAGAGGGTTAGTATAGGAGAGAGAGAGAGGGTTAGTATAGGAGAGAGAGAGAGAGAGAGAGAGAGAGAGAGAGGGTTAGTATAGGAGAGAGAGAGAGAGAGAGGGTTAGTATAAGAGAGAGAGAGAGAGAGAGAGATAGTATAGGAGAGAGAGGGAGAGAGAGAGAGAGAGAGAGAGAGAGGGTTAGTATAGGAGAGAGAGAGAGAGAGAGAGAGAGAGATAGTATAGAGCTTCAGCATAGCAGTGAATGCACTAAAAGAAAAAGCCCGAAGAGCCCTATATGCAATAAAAAGAAAATTCTACAACATCCAAATCCCAATCAAAATCTGGCTCAAAATATTTGACAGCATAATCCTGCCCATTGCACTGTACGGTAGTGAAGTATGGGGCCCGCTAAATCACCAAAGCTACACTAAATGGGAAAAACACACAATAGAAGCCCTACATGCAGAATTCTGCCGAAGCATCCTTCGCACCCAAAGAAAAACGCCAACAAATGCATGCAGAGCCGAACTAGGCAGATACCCACTGATAATAAACATCCAAAAACGAGCACTAAACTTCCTAAATCACCTCAAATCTAGCTCCCCAGA